>NW_011499845.1:5796347-5869981 GCF_000495115.2 Populus euphratica | reverse complement strand
TTCCCTACATGATTTTTTTTCCTTTTATTTTTTATGATTTTTTTCAAAATTATCTATCTATTTTATTTTTTTAATATTAAGTTGGTTGAAAATTTAGCTTTGTAGTTTAATATTTTATGAAAACATTTTGGATTGCACAAACATGCTATAAACCTACGGCAGCGTGCGGGCATGACAACTAGTTTAAGCTAATGGTTGTGTGCTTCTTGTTTTCTGGAATTGTTCAAGATGCTCAGTAGGATGAGACTTTATTTATTAATCTAGAGAGAGAAGGGTAAAAAGGAAGTTTTAACTAATTAGAGCCGCCTTCTTTTCTAATGGGTATTTTTGTTTTTCTAATGGGTATTTTTGTTCCTTTATGACAGGAAATTTTAGATTGTTGAAAAATTCTAGGTAACTAGAGCTTTATGTGATTTGGGGTTTTTTATTCACCTTATTCTGAATAGGAGGTTTTTGATTATGCCCACATTCCGGGACGAGCAGTTCTTCATCGAGGTCGCCATCGGCATGGTGCAAGAGCGACTATTTCTGGGCACCGGGTCAACTTAGTTATATGGTGCAGAAGGTATCTTTTTCCTCTCCTTTGTTCTTGCACTTAGCATCCCCTCTTTTGCATAAAAGGGCTCCACTTTAGGTGCAACTTCTTTGTCGCAGTGGTGGCATAGTTTTGAACTAGCATGGAATCTCAGAGAATTTAATTCTCAGGGTTCCTTTTAACATCCATTCATGATTCCTTCCCAATACAGTTACTGCATTGACCGGGATTGAAATGCAAACCTTGAAATCAGAGGTATAATACTAGCTAATTTTCTAATTCTACCTTATGAAATAACTATAAAACAAACACTCTAAATGCCGCATGTTGGGGCTTAGAGGATGAGACAATGCGCTTCATGGTTTAGATGAGCAGAAATATAGAGGAAGTTAATTTTTGTTAATGCTGTCTTGCGTGAGAGCTGCAAACTTTATCTTATTTTGCTCTTAGTGGTTTGGTGCTTTGGTAGCATTGAAGTTCAAGCTGTTTGCTGAATTGTCTGTCCTTAATTTTTTTTCTTGGCTATTTTTAATACTTTTCAGTTCAGTTTTTCGAGAGCTGAAGAAACATCAAAATGATTTTTCCAGCTGGTGTGGAGATTGCCGACGTGAGAAAAAAGAAAGACAACATCTGTCAGTTGCTGCTACCAAACTGGTATATGTTGTGATGTAAAGATGAATAGGTTGAAGAAATTGCATCAGTTGCTATACACTAATCTTTTGATATCTGCTTTTGTAGGAATTGCTGAAGAGGGATGGTATATCTGCATCTTGAGTCATTAATTTCTCTCAAGTTTTGCTTGTGAAGCTGTAAGATAGCAGATTTCTCACCCTTGCCAAGTGGCAATTCTTTCTTTCTTCTTTCTTGCTGTTTCAGTCCTTTTGTGTTAAAGTTGTCCGAGGCTTTTGTTGGTTATTAATGAAGGGTGCATCTTGTATTCTCTCTTTCCAAGTTGGATTGAAATCTGTCTAATGCAATGTTGTCTTATTTGCTTTCAAAATTGAAGTATGCACTAATCTCTGGTGCAATGCAATCATACAAGAAGAAAAATGTTCTAGTTAAAATCCTATATTCTACCTAGCATTCTTTTTCATGCGAGAACTTTATAAGATAATTCAGTTAGGGGTTAAAGTAGAACTATAATCAATGACCATGACCTAGCATCCTTTGTCATTGTACAACTCTCTTGGAATTTATACTTTGGTATACGGTGCTAAGCCCCACCAAATTCTCCATCCTGTACCACGGTCCAAACTGTGCTTCAAACAGGTAGACGCTCTCACGGGACTTGCTTGCGGCAGATGATCTTTCAACAGGCCTTTTTTCCTACCGTTATTGTGCTTCTTTGCTGCTGACTGCAAAAACACAGTTAGACCTGTTTGCACGTCTATTTAGAAGAAGGCATGGCAGTATTTAGTGTCTGATTTGCCCAGTGCATAAAATTTTTTGTCTGACTTGCTGTGTCTTATGTTATGATATAAAAGAGGAGGGCTCGTTTTTTTACCTTTCCCCTTGCAGGTTGCTGGCTTCTTTTCATCCCAGTGTTTTTCCATGGCCACTAGGGAAGAATAATTCGAACTTTGATCTCGTAGTAGTGGTCCATGAAGGGTACGGCAGGTTTGGTGTCTTGGCCATGGAAAAATACGGATGAAGACACTTGGACGGCCACCAGTTGTATTTGGCCTTTTTCTGTTACTAAAAAGGTGTCCATTGGTGTACAGAGAATAATATTCCAGGACTTCTTCCGGATAAACTGAGTTTAATTTTGGGCGAGCGAGCTTGCACCGATTCATCCATGTCTTTTACGAGAAACCTTGTACTGTTCTGACTGACTGAACCCTTGTGAAATATGATGAATTTTCAGGTTTCTGTGTAAAAAGAAAATCAATCCGTGCATGTGATATGTGTACGTAGATGCCTTATCGTATTTGTACTATTTTCACTGTATAGACTAGTGTATTTTTTTTATGAGTAAATTATGGTTTCAAGAAGCTATATGAATAGTCCTTTTTTAAAAAAAAAAAGTTCGTTTATAGCTCGCGTTAAGGTTACCGTTACTGAACTGTTGAGGTATCACTAACTCTATTTTAGCTTAAAATACCTTCCTTTTATTCATTCAAAATTTTCAATTTCGTGTAAAACATTGAATCGCCAAGAAGTTTCCCTTTTTCTCCTGTCTCCTTCCCTTTCATTTCTCCCTCCACCCATCTCCTTTCCTTTTATCTTTTCTCCACCGATGCAACAACCATTGCTTCCTTCTACATCCTCGTCTCTCACCTTTGTCTCTTCCTCCTCCTCCTCCTTTGTCTCTCCCCTACCCGCCCCTCCCTCCTCTCCTTTTCCCCTGAAAAATATTATAAGCATTTTATTTTTCTTCTAACTTTGTAAATTAACGCAATAGCATGATTAATAAACGCTCATAAACGAAAGATACTTTGGATAAAAATGCGGCCATTTTTGTATTTATATCTAATTTTTTTCGATTCTCTTGCTTGATTTATAGCTGTTTTTCTCTCGTGGCCCCCAAGTACACCAACCCCTCTCTCTCCCCGCAATTTTTATGCTGGTAGGCCTACCAATCTGTCTCCAATGCCGAGTTGTTTAAGAATCTTCTGGACTCCCAAAACTTCTCGCAGTATATCCCAGATGATTTCATTTATACAAAGCTTCCAGCTCGTCGCTCTATCCTTTTAATTTAGGTTATAATCTAATCACTTCTGTGACGGAATCAAGGTTTAGTTCTTTCATGTCATTATTAGTGGCACTATCGTCATTATGAGCAACCAAATTGAATCTGGACTCTTCTATGAGCTAATGGACAAGTTCATGATCTATCTTTGATTTCTTCAAACGCAATATGTTGGCAAATGCCATAAAAAGTTAATTAATTTTGTTGGAGTGAGAGAATGGACCGCTTGTTTTGTCAACATTCTTTGTCTTTCCACATCGGGACCGAGCTATCCTTTTTGAGCCTCTGTTTAATGTTTCTCTTTCTTGCCGTAACTTAAGTGGTGTCAAAGACCCTTCACCTCTGTGAAGGAAAATAAATAATTAATAAGCACTTAGGTCAGAAGTTGTTGCACTTGCACCTAAGAAAGACTTGATGTTCGTAGCGTGTTTTGCGGGGTCCTAGCCTTCTTTTCCTCAATAAATAAATATTCTAATATGATAAAAAAAAACACAAAAATAATTTTAAATAAAAAAATACGATTTCGAAAACGTTAACCAAACATGTTTGGATGGACGTTGTCATGGGATTTTAGACTAATAACGGATTATTAGTGCATGGCTGTCAAACTCCTAACATGGTTTCGGTAGCTTCACACAGCGTGCAGTGCATTTGCAATGGTTTTACACTCGACTAACACCTGGTGTACGCTGGTTTTCATAACCTATTGCCGCGTGTGATGATACTAATTGGCAGCTCGTCAAGTCAGTCAGGGGACTGGAGCGGAACCTACCTTTCCCAGAAATCCCAACCTTTTTTGGTCCCACCATTGAGCACGAATACGCTTCCGATAAGGCCTTGATATTTATTTTGGTATAGATATTTTAGTATATATTATGGTAATAATTTTTTTAAAATATAATTTTTTTTAAAAAAAAATTAGAAAATATTTAGTAATATTAATACCAAACTCAAATAATATAAATCTTATCTTAATACTAGATTTTCTAAACCTTTGACAGCCATAACAAACTCAAAAAAATCTGATAATCACCACAGATCTAAGTATATTAAATCTTAATATTATGCTAGGTCTAAGTAATGCTTGAGCCTAACTATCATGTTTAATTAAATATTTTATATAAAATATATATTTAAATTCTTATTGAAGTATCCTAAAAAAATTATAATTAATTTTTTAATAAATTATTTTTATTGTTTATAAAAAAATATTTAAACTACCATAAAAGTATTTGAAACAAAAATGTTAATTATTTTTTTATTTTTTATAAAAAATTGTTTAAATTATATTGAAATATTCTAAATAGAAATCCTAATATATATATTATTTTTTATTAAAAAAATATTTAAACTATCTTTAAAGTATCATAAACAAAGACTCTAGTTAATTTTTTTATAAAATATTTAAACTAACCTAAATAATTTTTTATAAATAATTTTTATTTTTTATAAAAAAATTTACACTATCCTTAAAGTATCATAAATATAAATTTTATTTTACTTTTTCAATATTTTATAGGCTCTTGGATTTGAAGGTTATACTAGATCCAAGAGCCGCCCCTTAGGTTTGGCAGCTATATCAAATCGAAACAAACAATAAATAAATAGAGGATGAATATGTATTTTAATTGATTTTTTTATAAAATAATATTTAAACTATCCTAAATAATTTTTTTATCTTTTATAAAAAAATTACATTATTTTTAAAGTATCATAAACTGAAATTTTAATTAATTTTTTTAATTTTTTATAAGTTCCCAGGTCTGCCAACTATTCCAGATCCAAGAGTCGTCACTTGGGTTTGACGACTAAAATAGACCACAACAAACAATAAATAAACAAAGGATAAATATGCATTTTAGTTATCATGAGAGATAAGAGAAAGAAAAAACACAGGTAATTTATAATCAATGACAATCCAGTCATGATATGTTTATATGCATCGCACGATGTGGAAGAAAGTATATTTGCGCATATGTCTAGACGATAAATAATTAGATTTGACTGTCGAGATGCATCTTGCATATCTCCTTAATAATACGAACATCGCCCACTAATTGGGATGTATGTAACATGCACCAACAACTTTTTAAATAAATAATATAAAAGACAACATGACAATACTAAAAATCATCGTGATTCTTTTAATTATATACCATACCCAAATAAATTTTATTATCACAATCTATAACAATATATATTTAGAGTTATAGTGAAAACTCTCACAATTTTTTTTTATAATATTTATATATTATAGGTGGCACATATTTATTCCACGAGCGCTTGGAAATGCGGGTTATTATTATTATTATTATTTTTTTATATATTTTAGATTTTTTAATATACCGATTTTAAAAATAATTTTAAAAAATAAAAATAAAATAATTTTAAAATAAAAAATATTTTAAAAAATAACTACAGTCACACCCCAAATATATTTAAACCTTAACATCAACAAAAAGGGACGTAAGTTTAACCACTAAATTGAATATAATAGCAAGAGAAGATCTGATGTATTTAAAGTTAATAATCTGATGGGTCTTTTGGGTTTGAAGACTGGTTGTAGGGAAGTTGTGCGTGCCATCTCGGATGCTTTATGTTTGCTAATGTCATTGGTTTTCTTGTTCAATGAGAATGGCAGTGTCTCTAGCTCAATATGTACCACGTGAAGGCAACCAAGGCGCTGACTTTGTCAAAATCCCCCCTGATTTCGTAAATAATTTGAAATATGCTCTACATGATGGTCCCCCGACCCGGGTTAAAAACTTTGCAACCTTTGCCTCCCCCAAACGACGACGACGACGACGACGCGATTAACGTTGATGATGACGAAGTCAGTCTAGATAAATTAAACCATATGCATCAGACAGTGTTTGGTTTGGAGTGTCGGACCAAAAGGACAAGGATGGATGTAAATAATCATGCTCGTTTAGCTTAAGATGGAGATAGAATTCAAAATTACCCGTCACGGGGATAAAAGCGAGTGAACTCTCTTCCCTTTTTTTTTTAGAGGACACTTGGGACAGAGGCGAAGATAGAAATCATTACACAATTTAATCCCAAATCTATTTTCATGAACGTTATAAGATTTCAAGCCCTGCCCTCCACTTTCTAATCTTAACCACCAATCCTGTATGAACCATCTGTGACCGTTAGATTGCTTAACCTGGAAAAGGTAAAACATATAAAACCAGGTATCTATCTTTACGATTTATTTCTAGCTTGTTTTTATTTAATTTTGCTATGATATAATGGGATATAACCACTAATCATGTATTTATCTTTACGATATATTTCTAGCTTGTTTTTATTTAATTTTGCTATGATATAATGGGATCTAACCAATAATCATGTATTTATCTTTACGATATATTTCTAGCTTGTTTTTATTTAATTTTGCTATGATATAATGGGATATAACTGGATGATTTAATGACAACTGAAATCTACAATTAAATGAAAACTAAACAAAGATGATTTTAAAAATAAAAAAATGATACTTGCACGAGTAAATGAAACAGGGGAAGAACCAGTACAGAATCAAGAACACCTGAATGGCAAAAGGAAGATAGATTAGTAAGTGAAGCTTTTTGTAACTTGCTTGTTTGTTTCCTTGATGATTTTTGTACGAGCATGGCCATTTGACAGTGTGAACAGAATTCCTGAGAGATGAAAAAAAAAAAGGTGTTAAAGGAGGATACGCGGATCTTTATGGGCAGTGGAGATTGCATCATGACCCCCTTTGAGGCTCTTGTCTCTAGTAATGTCTTTTTTTTAATCAACATGATTTAATTCTCCGTCATTGTTTAGTGTTTCTCTAATTTGGATGCAAGTCACCGGAGATCGTGGAAAATCTCCCTCAACAGGGTCGGTCCCCGTCTGAATGTGTCTTCACCTCCCCCCACCACCGCCCACCCCAACTCTTAACCTATTACTTTATTAATCACATGCATGTTGGTATCTATGGTGACAGAACTCTCACTTACCAAGCGATTAGGGGACCCCTTTCTCTCAAATTAAGCAGCACCAATTACCTTCATGTGTATATATATTTTTTTCCCAACTTGATATTTTTTTTTTATTATTATCACATAAAAGTTGAAGAATTAATTATGTTGTTTACATATAGAGCAATAATGACGACCTAACTAAAGTAGAAGAAATGATTAAGAATATTTAATTAAGAATCAGCAGTCAAGAGCTGCATGCCATGCGCGGTGCTTCTAGTTGTTTGAATTAACTAGATGCTTTCCACGTTCCAACCTATAATTTGACCAGGCTTTTTCATTATTTTTCTAGATCACTGATTAGAATGATTTAATGATCCTCCGGGAGAGGTCAGATCACTAGTTTTTTTATATAAAAAAATATATTCCAAACTACAAATGATTAGCTAGTTTAATTAAAAAATAAAGTCGATTTCATTATTACAATTGTTATTATTTCACATGCATAAATAATTTAAAATATTGCTGTTTAAATATTATTTGATATCCTTTATCATCTTTGTAGATAAAAAAAATAAAATTACTTGTTATAATTTATTTTTTTATTTTTGAATCAATTATTTTAATAATATTTTAATTACTAAAATTAAAATGATATTTCATAGTATAAATATTTTTATAAATCTTATCAAGTGAAAGTGAATACAGAGAACCAAAATAAAAAAAAAATAAAAAATTATATTTTTTTAATAATAAAAATTTTCTATTTATTCATATGTGCTATATGTTTTTATATATGATTAGAAAAAATTATTATTTTTTTAATAATTCTTCTAATAACTTGAATAAAATCCATTTATAATATACAAGCTAGACCTAATCTAATAATCAACAACCTTAATATATATGTATGTATGTATATATACACAGATCGAGGGTAGTTTTGTATTTAAATGAACGAGCTGTTTAACAGGGATCCAAGTTGTGCGAGCGGCTACATCAAATCATTGAAATCTAGAATTTTAAAGATAACGGGAATTTGGCTTTCGAATCCTGTGATCTTCGATGGTGCGTGGGGACTGCTTTCCGATCCTGACAGGCTGTTTGTATCGGCTGCGTACAAAGTTGGATCAAACACAAGCATATATTGGTGGTAAAGATATAAGAATGGAATGGAGAATCCGTACAACTCGTTCTCTTTCCAAGTCTTCACAAACTTTGCTTCTTCCTTTTTACCATTTCGAAGGGCCTTGCGATTCTAGCTACATCCAGTAATCTTTTTTTTTTTTTTTTGTTTTTTCCGCGCCTAATTCACCTCCTCCTTTCTTTGTTTGTTTTTCCTTGCAAGATTTAACCTAGCCCATGCATGAAGGCAGTATGCCCTGAGAATTTGTCCTCATTAAGCATGTACTGACGCAAAAGCTCCATGGTTGTTGTGGTCCCTCTATGACAAACTCAAGGAGACAAAAAGGCTAATGACCATCGGTTTTTTTCCCCTCAGCACGTGGCCGTGGTCCTTCGATAGCCTGGTTTGGATACTGTTTGACACTGTGTTTTAAAATTATTTTTAAAAAATTTAATTTTTTTTAATTAATATATTTTTGATGTTTTTAAATTATTTTGATATACTGATTTTAAAAATAATTTTTAAAAAATAAAAAAATATTATTGACATACTTTTCTAAATAAAAAGCAGTTTGAAAAGTAACAATAACCACACTCCCAAACACGCTAATCTCTATAGAATAATTTGATTCTACTCTTTAAAATATTTAATTTTTTTTAGTTTTAAATTTTTTATTGTAATTTTAATATTTTAATATTAAAAATAAAATTAAAAAATATTATTTTTATATATTTTATAATAAAAATACATTAAAAAATAACCTCTACTAAATCTGGTATAAATATTTATAAAAATATACCTTTTTTTCCTCAAATAATGCATTGCCATTTTCGAAGAAAGTTATAAACTTATTTTAAGAGGTTTCTTGCCTCTCTCACACATAATTTTTTTTTAAATTAATTTGGATTTGTGACCATTAAAAATCAAATTTAAGATCTGTTGAGTTGAGTTATCTCACCTACTTAATTTACTAAGTGGTTAGTGTATTACTTTAAAGGCTTTGTTTATTTTTGTATTTGTGTTTTTGTTAAAATATTATTTTAAATTAATTTTTAAAATATGTTTAGATTAATTTAATATGGTGATGTTAAAAATAAATTTTTTAAAAATAAAAAATAAATTGTTTTATTATATTAATACTTTAAAAAATAACAAATACTACAATGACAAATAGGATATATGTAAACCAGACAGCTGACCCTTGCATTTCTTGACTTTTTTTTTTTTTTCCCCCTTGAAAGATCTAGTTTTATTAAACAAATTAGGAGGACCACCATCAAAGTATATTTCCACTCCAAGAATTCAACAAAATTGTACATTTTGTCCTTTATTATAACATTAATTGGTAACTTTTTTTAAAAAATCGGAAGGTGTCCAGAAACATCATTAATTTCGATGACGACATCTTTAATTGTTCATAAGGACAATTCCTTCTCAATTTATTCAAAATTAACAATTCATTTTTTGAGAATGTATGAGTATGACTTTTCCATAAAACAGTAGCAGCTGTGAGTTTTTCTGGACGCGACGGCCTAACAGTCACATTAATTAGAGCAATAATTGAAGCAGGAATTGATCGATCTTTGTTAGGTTACAATTTTTGTGACGATAAGTTTTCATTGCGTGATCTGCCCCTCTTGTTTCCATGTGCCAAACCCTTTCCGCGTCAAATACAGGATAATAATTTATTTCAAGTGCAAGCATTTCCTATCAAATTTGATTGCAGTTAATTATTTCTCGGTAAATAAACTATTTAAATATAGACTAATCCTTGTTTCTCTCACGCAATTTAATAATCCTTTTCATAGTCACATGTAATTCTTTTTTCTTATAATAGAACAATACCTACAATACAAGCAAGAGTTGTTGAGGTGTGTGAGATAAGAAATTGTGTTCGGTGAAGAAACCCTTTTTATTAATCTTACGATAGAATTCCCTCGATCATTGCCATCTTAATTAGAGTCCTTTCCAGGGGGATCCGATAGAAAATTAGCACGACATGCTACAACGATGAAGCATGTGAATCGAGAAATCATTGTCATCTAACTTGCATCGATGGATGCGGACCGAATTTCTCATCGGAAAAATATATATATATTTTAAATAATCACTCTTTTTCGATCGTGAACAACGTATTAATCTTCACTTGCAGGCGTATTGACTAGTCCCTCGTCTGTTGAGCTCTATAAATTAACAGCAATAAAAAATAAAAAAAACTTTGAGAATGTATTTGCTTGTAATGAGAAGTATTTTCCACCGAGGAGAGGAGAGGACCCACCACACATGGCCATTGAGAAGACCCAAAATCTCCTCCCCCCTCTCTAGTCCCGCAAACTTCGACATCCATAGCATCGCCTGCCCTCTAAAACCGAATTCTCTCTCCCTCCCCCCTATCTTTTGGCTATTTATCAAACACCTCTCTATATATCAAAACCATCCCCCGTCTCTCTTAATCACACAACCTAAAACACTGTGGACTCAACCAAAACACACACAGAGAGGAAGAGGATAAGATGGGGTTACAAAACCAGCTGAACGATGTGTCTTCTGAATCGATCCCGTTACTCCTTATAGCATTCATAGCCAACTGTGTTGCCTGCCTTCGCTCTTTCTTTTTCAGCGTTTTCCACGCCTTGGGCGTTCACCGATTGGACCAAGACCACGTTATGGATGATAGGCTGATGGGCTCAATGGGCTCTGGTCTTGCCGGTCTGATCGTGCTTGCCGAGCAGCGTAAAATCAACCGGGTATTTGCTTACAAGTATTGTTGCGGTCGTGATGATAGAAATGACAAGGGAGGATCGGATTGTGTGGTGTGCTTGTGCACTCTAAGGGATGGGGACCAGGTGAGGAAGCTCGATTGCCGCCACGTGTTTCACAAGGAATGTTTTGATGGATGGCTTGATCATCTCAATTTTAACTGCCCTCTGTGTCGGTGGCCGCTTGTTTCCGATGAGCGCGTTGAAGAAACGCGAAGGCGCGTGGGGGAGAACTTAGTGGAGTGGTTCTCCCTGAGATGATGCGTGCTCGTGATGGCGACGAGGATGATTATTCGATGATGATGATTGGTGAATGATTTTAAGGATGTTTTTTTTTTCTTTTAATTAGATTTATTTTGAGAGGGTTTGTGGGAGTTTCGACTAGCTATGAACTCTCTTTTTTTTTTAGAATTTCTGAGCCACTGTAAATTTTTTGAGAGCCCTTGAGCCCTCGAGGCCTTGGGGTTCTTTTCTGTTTTTTTTACTGCTGTGCATTTTTCAAGTTTTAGTATTTGTCATCGGAGGGCACTCTCCAACAAACCCTTCTTACAAAATCACCATGCCATGTTGGTTGGGGCTGCTTTTTAATGATTTCATTTAATTTGTCATGTATTTTATACATCATTGTTATTGTTTTTTGTTTTCAACGGGATTGGATTATTATGATTTTTTATTTTTATTTTTTTTGGAAAAAATTAAGATGGAGATCTGAATTTGGAGACTCTAACTGAACTGTTCAGCTAACGTTTAACTGAACTAGGGTCTTAATTGTTGCTTAAGATGGAAGTCATGTAGTTTCAATGGTTTGGGCACTGATTGGACAATGATGATAAGGTAACTGGTTTATCTATAACACCAGATAAATCTACACAGCAGCAAAAGGACAATTTAGAACCTATCTATCTATCTATCTATCTAGGTTAAGGTCAAGATTTTCAGACTCTGCCTGCCTGGCTTAAGATGGATAATAGTTTTACTCAAAATTATAAATGATATTTTTTAATTATTTTTTAGGTGTTGAGTTGTCTATATTTGAAATTTTTTATTAAATGGGAATAATATTTATTTCATAAAATATAATTGATAAATATATTTTATATATTCTTAAAGTTTTTTTTAATTATTTAAGAGAGATTTTGAATCATTACTCAAGTTATTCATATGATCTGGCCGGCCCTGTTTTTCCGGCAAGCTCGAACCCGTTACATTGTGCTTTTTTGCTTATGACAGAAATCATCATCGTATGCTACCACCGTGTTGATCATAAAAGAGATGGGGTGAGACGAAGGATAGGAATTTGTCGTCAATTTTATTTTTCCATGTTCTAACTAAACTGGAAAAAGGAGACATCAATAATAAACACACGTTACTGTAATGGTGGGAGGCTTTTCTTTTATAAAAAGCTCAGACAGAACAGTGAAGAAATAGAAAATATTTGGTAATACCTCGCTGGTTGAAAGTAGAATATGCTGTTCCCTCTCCAGAAACTCTCGCAGGCATAGATTCTCTATTGCTTTGAAAAAGAATACAGTATTACCATTACTGGTTCTTAACCTTTTAAAGCGAAAGCCCATAATCCCAAAAATCAAAATTTCGGTTCACCAAATTGGTTGCGAGTTGCAATTCGACGAATTCTAACAGCATCACCAAACGGCGGAAGTTCCAAAGACATGTATTTCGAGTTTGAGCCTTTGGCCTTCTTTGTTTACATTTTAGTGAGATTCATTAAAAAAAAATCAGGAATTAGTTGCAGTTTCAAATTAAAAGTAGTAATGGCTCAGGCCCAACTCGATAATCTTTGATAATTATAAAATCTAAATGTAAATGAGAATAAAAATGAAGGGTTCATATGAAAAAAATTACCAGCAGGAAATTGGGAATTGGAAACAAAGGACTAAAAGAATTCAAAACAACGAAGAGTCAACTGAAAGCTTGTACAGCTATGAATAACCGAATTTAGCATAAAAACGAATCAAGACGCTTGCTATCCTTCCTCATGTGGAGATATTGAAATCATCTGCTACGGTTGACAGAAACTAACATTTGGGAGACCAGTGCACACAGGGTTTCCCACAAGTCTGAGAACATGATAATGAAAATTGAGATTTATGGTGAGTGGTTGAAAGAATTGATTCATTTTTCATAAGAATAAATGTAAGTTCTAGAAACTCGCTTACATTAATTTGTTTTTGTAGTGAGCTGACAGTGTTACGGCGGAAATCTGGTTGTTCTGCAGATCAACGAGTTGAAGTTGTGGACTAAAGCTGTCATCCAGGTCAAAGGTGCCATTGAATGCATTGTTCCTCAATAGCCTTCCAAATTTTAAATATATGAATGGTTAATTTTGCACTTTCTAACAATTTTTTTTACTAGCTCAATTGACACTTGGAATCCGAAACAAAACTTACACTTGCTGTATATTGGGAAAACTGAAGACTTTTGGCGTTAAAGTCCCTTGAAGAGATCCATTTTCAATAACTCTGCACCATAATGGGAATTTCCAAATGAGAAAACAATCTATAGGTTTCTTCACAATATATTTCTGATGTGATGGAGACTTACAAGGTGGTGAGAGATGGTAAGGTTGAGAACCAATCAGAAGATTCTGAAGAGTAGAAAGAATTGTTACTGAGATCCCTGCAAAAATAAATTATGGATCAGAATTCGGTAACATGAAAAGAACAAGGTTAAAGAACAGAAGGGATCTTCCAATTAAATTGACTTACACGTAACTGAGGGAGTCCATTTTAGTTAAATCTGGTAAAGGGCCCGCCAGTTTATTGTTTGCTAAATTCCTGTGAGTTACGAAGGCAAAAGTATGATCATTTTTAACAGACTGAAACCGCTTGCCTTCATAAATTGTGCGAGTAGATTAAAAGTACCCACAATTCATTGAGATTCGTGAGGTTGTTCAGATTTTTTGGAACCTCCCCAGATAAAGCATTTCTATTGAGTCGACTGCGGCAAGCAAAATGAATTATATCAGTCCTAATTGAGCTCGCAACGAGGAAGACAAAACCGGGACAGTTTTCACTTACAGAACCTCAAGAGTCTGAACTAGACCTAACGTGGAAGGAATTTCTCCTTCAAGTCGATTCCCATCGAACAATCTGTCATCAAAGAATCACAAATCAATTAGAAGGGCAGAATCGGGGTGAAATAACATGCTTGAGGAACAAAACCATTATGTCGTTAAGAACTTACACGCGTATCAGCATCATATCAAAGCTGAAAAGTTCAGGTGGAATGAAGCCTGAAAGCTGGTTTCTATTGAAATTGCTGCAAATTCAGAAAATTAGCTATTATTTATGCATCAGGCATTAATTAATTGCACTTATAGAAACATGTAAATACAATGCTGTCTCATCTTCCACATTGAAGGTGTTATTGAAAAATATGCTCACAAGTGCTTAGCATTTAGTAACTGGTCCAAGCCTGGGCTGGAGTTCTTGGAGATTGGTATGGTTCCTGTCAATTGATTTTCTGCAAGGTCCAGCCAGTAGAGTTTGGAGAGTTTACCGAGCGAAGCGGGGATTCTACCAGATAAAATGTTTGAGTTGAGAGCCCTGTAAACAAGGTTAGTGTTTAACATAGTGAAGATATAGCATCCCTGTTGATTCATGTATTCATAATTATCACAAGTTTAACGACTCTTACAAGAAGGATAGCTCAGCAAGATTGCCCAGCTCATCTGGAATACTACCACTGAAGCCACAGCCAGCAAGAATTCTGAAAAGGCGCATGAAATACAGTTGCTATGACATGTTCAAGGAAGAAGTATATATGCCGGCTGACCATGTAGAAAATTGAGTACATCTTACAGGATTTTCAAGTTTTTCAGATCTCCTAACCGTGGAGTGAGGGATCCTGTAACGTTTGGATTAAATGACAGGTCCCTGCAATAAAAATACCTCAAAGCTTGAATGTAAGATTTTAAGACAGATTATTGCACGCATCTGACCATTTGTGAAAAAATGTAATGTTTCAATGCTTAATTATTAGCAACCTTGCTAAGGTAGAACTACAATTTGAATTTGCTTAAAATAAAGAAAATAGATAACTTACAAGGATCTCAATTCGGTTAGTCCTCCAATACGATCACTTAGATTCCCTGCGAGGCTCATGCTTGGTAACTTCCTGAAATGTATAAAATTCTTACTGATGATCAGAATGATCTTGCTTTTGATCAATCTTTAGAGACTGTGAATAATAATTAGTTACTGATAATGATGAGGGATTCAGCACTGACAATGAAGTGATCCTTGAATTGGTGCATGTAACTCCTACCCATGGTGCTCCACATGGATCATCGGTCTGATCCCAGCTTGGTGGCGTATTTTGCCAGTGACTTTTGAGGGATTGGAGTTCTGCAGCTGCTAATACCACACAAAACCATTGCTCAAATGATAAACTACTGGTTGTTGGCTTGATAACATGCAGTTGGAAATGAGATAAATCCAATATAGACGATAAAATATGGATCGTAATAATAATAATAGAAATATCGAAGAAATAAAATGAAGTTACAAGAAGAAGAGGATAGAGGAAGGAAAGCTGTTAAATTACCATCACCGGGGTCTGTGGCAGAGAAAATGAGATGAATTCCAGAAGCAAAGAAAGAAAGGAGGAAGAACAACTGGGCTGTGGCTCTAAATCCCATGGCTGCAGTATTGAGTGAGCTGTCGAGTTAATTTCAAGCTATATACTACCACCATCAACTACGTACCAGAAGAACTCTAGCAGTGATCTAAATTAGAGCCGGCCTGGCCTTATTTGCCTCGTTCCCCCCTACATACTTACCAGGAAATTGGCCATAGTTAGACTGCATCACTGTCACCTCTTTCCTTCTCTATGCCTCTTTCATAATCATTATTAGCATAAAACAAATTTAATTTGGGCGTACGTTTTCATGTTTCCTCTACCATTATTGTTTTTTAGCGGCCAAATGACAATGGTAGATGTTTTCTTTCCCGTATCGATTCTTGAAACGCCCGCTGTTATTTTTGTTTTCCATTAATGCTGTCCATTCCAACAAGTATTCCATGATTTAATCGAAACACAAATACTCCAAGACATCGACTGAGTTGACCCCTTGTAACCATAACAAGTATGTTTTTTAGTGCAAAAGCGTCAAAGCATAATTCTGCCTCTCCATTTGTTATCCAACTGTTTATCCAATCCCCCACCCATCTTTCTTGGAGAAAAGAAGCCATGACCAAATGACAAAAAATGATCATGGCTGACAGTCTCAGTCTCATCCCTCCAAAGTATCAAATGCACAGCAAATTGAAATAGGTAGATTAAGAGCGTTATGCTCCTTAAATACTCCGAATATTACAAGCTTCCTTTTTGTATAGTGTACGGGGATGTCTGTACGGGTATGGACTGGTCCTCCGAGTGGGAAGAGGATAACGATGGTCGTGTGGAATAGACGATCATTCATGGCTTCCATATCTTCATATTTCAGTGACACTGGACCCAAATCACCAGCAGTGATCAATGCCCGTGACGTCCTGGCGGTCTGACTCAATGAATCTCTCACACATTTTGATTAATTTGTGCCAGCAAAATAAAATAAAAAAAACTAATAATAGGGAACTTCAATTTGAAGCATTCAACAATGACTTCAGTTCGACATCAACTTACAAAAACTGTTGAATCCCACGCATGAAAGATGTTCGTCCTGACACCACAGTAGCTAGCATGTGGATGGGAGTATTATGAACACATGACATTACAAAATGGAATATAGATTTATATATATTAGTAAGAAAATACTTATCAAAAGAGAAAGGGAACAGGAAAGGGTAAAGAAATTAAAATGAAAATAGATTGACATAAATGTAGGGTATAGTTACATGTAACCATTTTTTCCCCCCTTACAATGAAGATTATCCTTAAATCAGATTATGTATCAACTGGGACTATGTCTTTTATCATATAATGTTAAAGACATGTTATTCGCATTCAGTTCTGTGTGTTGGATTTTTTTAAATGCACCTCCTTTATTTTCTGGATTAATTCATGGTGTTATAAATACGAGGATTTTAGTACTTTTTTCAGGAAACAGAGAAAATGTTAACAGAACAGGATCGAAACAGTGAGGCTAATACTTGCATACCAAACCCAATAGCGAGGTTCTAACTAGTAAAGAAAGGTTGGGGTAGGCTTGGTCTATTTACAAATTAAACAGAGTTTGAGATCTTGATTGAGAGGTGCCAGCTCCTGATGGGCTAATAATTACCCAATGGAAAAGTAGGCTTGGCCCGTTGAAATTAGGGGCAATCTAGTTTCCTCTCTCGGTCCACTCGCCTATCATGGAGCTAACCATTTGGTCTATGGACCTTTTCGTTCTGGGGTAACTACAAATTAATCCCCAAACAATTATAGATTCCACAAGTCAGTCCCATTTAATGTATTTTATCTAAATCAGTCCCCGCAGCTAAAACAAAAACCCGACCCTTTAAAAACCAAGTTTACAGACCCTACAAATATTGATCAAGCTGATGCATTCGTGAATTGATTTGTCTCGTGTTTCATGCGCACGGTTTATGAATATAATCCTCTTTTTCTTGATTGCTAAAAGACGCAAGTCAAGATTACTAGAGCCCTTGTTCAGTAGCTGGAAGAGATTGATTAACACTCCAGTTTCTCTTAGAAATCTCAAGAATTTCTCATACTTTGACAAACAAGCTCGAAATGTACCCAACACTTCCTCATGATCAAAAGCCACTTCTCCAATCAACTGAAAACCAAGCCCGTGAGATAGATTCCAATGTTTGAATTTATTGATTGTTTTAAACTCAGAATAGACACAGCAATTATTGGTCCTTAAAGAAATTTATATTTGGTGAATTGGTCGTGGAAATTAAAGAAAGGATTAAATTGCAAAGAAATATTAAATATAGAGATTTATATTTGGTGATTAACTAATTATCTGGCAAGGAACATAATGATTACATAATAATACCACAAAATAAATGTTGGCTGGTAAGGTAAATTGATCTCCCACGTATATTGACCATTTTGGTCATACTTTAATTAATCATTAAGCTTCAAGCCATTGACTTGGTGGACTAGCGTCGAAGACTTCCTGGCAGGTCGGGTTTTTTTAGTGCTAGAAATTCTACCAAAGCAATTCTTCTCTGTCATTTTATTACCCTAATCCACATCTTTCTTGTAGAAAAGAAACCATGACAAAGAGGCAAGGTTCACCTACAGCCTTAGCCACTCTGTTTACTCTGCTTATCTTTCTACTCACAACCAAAGTTCTAGCAAGATTCATCCCACATGTTTGCTCCCCTTCCTCATGTGGAGACATTGAAATCATCGACTACCCTTTTCGCCTGAAGACCGATCCCGCTGGCTGTGGCGAACCAGACTTCGAACTTTCTTGCGAGAACAACAAGACCATATTGGAACTCCACTCAGGGAAGTATCTTGTTAAGCGGATTTCCTATGATGTTCAGAGACTCCGTGTCGTTGATGTTAACTTAGCTAATGGTACCTGCAGCCTCCCGTACAAATCAGTGTCGGTTGATGAGTTTATGGATGATGATCACTATAGATTAGACGCTACTACTTATACAAGTTTTATCAAGTGTTCAAGTAATTTGACTGACCAAGCTTATAGACTAGTTCCTTGTTTGAGTGGAAATGGGACTAGTGTTTATGTTAGTTATGTCACCTACATAATTTCTAGTCTCCAAGGATCTTGCTTGTTCGTTTCAAGAGTGCCTACGGTTTATCAGGCTGTGCTGTTCCCCTCTTATGATAGCATCTTGCAATTGATGCAAACAGGGTTTGATCTTGAATGGTCTATTGGGTGCTGGCACTCATCATATAGCTATGGTTGTTACAGATCAGGCCAGTCACATCCCAAAAACATTCCTTCTTTTCTTGATCTGCTTTGATTATCATTATTTTGTTTCGAAGACTACTGTGAATCATTTCTTGAGTGAAGTCGTAAAAGGCTTAACTTTTCGGTGCTTATGTGTCTGTGCAGATTATTATCTTCCCCCATGGCTTGCAGCCTTCTCTATGGTTTGGGATTTTTTGTCAGGTATTTCTTTCACGTATCGGAACTCCCAAGTCCTAACGCTCGCTGAGCTTATAGTTTTGTTTTTTCAAAATTAACAAATTTCATTATGATTCCAGCAGTATATCTTGTTGGAAGATTCATCCTCGCTCCGATAGGGATATTTGGATTCCTCATTCACAAGTATATTACAACAAAGAAGGCGTCTGGCAACGAAGAGATATTTCTGGTCAATCAGCAACACTTGATGCCCAAGAGGTACACTTTCTCTGACATTATTGCAATTACAAACAACTTCAAGGATAAGTTAGGCCAAGGTGGATTTGGGAATGTATATAAAGGACAACTTCGTGATGCGTTTTTAGTTGCCGTTAAAATGCTTGGCAATGCCAAATGCAATGACGAGGACTTCATTAACGAAGTCTCCATAATTGGTAGAATTCATCATGTCAACATAGTACGGTTGGTGGGATTTTGTTCCGAGGGATCGTACCGAGCTCTTGTATTCGAGTACATGGCTAATGGATCTCTTGATAAGCTTTTGTTTTCAAGAAAAACAGAACTTCTTCTAGTTAGTTGGGAGAAACTCCTTCAGATAGCTGTAGGCACAGCTCGAGGGATTGAGCATCTTCATGGGGGATGCAGCGTATGCATTCTTCATTTGGATATTAAGCCTCACAATGTCCTGCTAGATAGTAATTTCATCCCAAAAGTTTCAGATTTTGGCCTCGCAAAATTTTATCCCAGGGAAAAGGATTTTGCATCCATTAGTACTACCAGAGGAACTATAGGGTACGTTGCTCCTGAAATGATTTCAAGGAACCTCGGAGCTGTTTCTTGCAAATCAGATGTTTATAGTTTTGGGATGTTATTGTTGGAAATGGCTGGAAGAAGAAGGAAGTCTAATTCAAAGGGAAATTGCTCAAGCGATGTATATTTCCCATCATGGGTTTATGACCATCTCGGTGAGGGAGGAGATTTAGAGCTTGAGAATGTCACTGAAATTGAGGCTGCAATAGCAAGAAAGCTGTGTATCGTTGGGCTGTGGTGCATCCAAAAGGCAGCATCAGATCGTCCAACCATGACCAAAGTGGTGGAAATGCTTGGAGCAAACATCGATGATCTGCAATTGCCTTCCAATGCTCTATCATTTCCCCAGTCTATTTCCAAAGAACCTCAATCAGATTCCTCAACGGAATTGCTAATACCCGAGACAGCGGATCAAAGCTTGTAGAATGACGTTGGTTGCCTGAAGAAAAAACCTACAGGAAGAAAAGAAAGGAAATGACACAAGTTTTGATGTTGAGACAGTCTTCTGGGGAAATACCTCAACTCATGTGTTAGACTATTTCATTGTATAGCTGCAGTAATTATGTGTCTACATGCCTTCTGCTCAGTACTCGGTATGTCTACACTAAACTTCAGTCGAGTAGAGTGGAGTTCAGGGAATTGTTATATGATCGTAGAAAACAGATGCATATGTTTTGTCTTAATCCTGAAAAACCAAAACGGGCTGCCTCTCAGATTAACCATACTCATGCGTGCTGCCAGTGCCCTGTGTTTATTTGAGTACTTTATAGCTTTTCTACCACCCATTCATAAAATTGCCATGGAAGTTGGGTATCAAATTGTTTATTTTGAGGAAGGAAGATATGCGTGCGCTATGGCTTTCCTACCAGGCAAACTTCACCCTAGAACAAACTGCTCATCTATGTGTTTCCCTTATTTATTAAACCCATCATCAATTAAATGTTAAGCTGAAAGCTTAAGTGTCGAAGGATTGGATCGTCTAAACAGCTGATTGTGATTGAATTATAGCCATTGAATTTTCAGTCTTGCTAGCTTTCATTATCGTTTCAGTTTCTTGAGCTGTTGCCTTGCGCAATTGATTAGTATTTTGTCTGTTTCTTTTTCTTTTTTTTTCATATTTTTTCGCTGCCATCCAGCCTTTACTTTAGTATTGTTGTTGATGTTTGATTGTTTCCTAAATGAACTATCTTGAAAGAAAAAATCTTCTCTTTTGCTTCCCTGATCTGGATTTTAACGAAGTCTGCAATTTGTAGGCCATCAGCTAACACATAATGATATTACATATTCTGCAGAAAACAATAATTTGATAGCATCTCTTCTTCATCGATCTTCCCTTAATCCCTTATACTCCATAGCTTGTCTTTCCTTTTTGATTAAAAGAGTTGACTTGAAGAAAGATGACAAAGTGGATTATTTCATGTATATGTGAGTATGTCAATTATGAGAAATTTCTCGGCAATCAGCAATTCTTAACGCCGCGCTCACTTGAACTTGTATAATAGTTGAACTATCAAAATTAGTTCCGAGACTAGCTAGGCCGATGTGGCTTCCTATCAATTATAAGGGATAAATGACACCTTCTTAGTTGTTACGTATTATTGTAGCTGTTGGTATTTGTAGATTTGTTGGCTGTTTAAAGACAGGAACAATTTACTACAGCTTCCCATGAGGACAAGCTTCCGCCTTCGCCCCTAACTTGAATTGGTCTAGCACTTGGCCCAGTCTTCCAAGCCCAATAAATAAATCCTCATTTTGGGACCAGTCGAGCTGTCTAACTGACTGTGTGGGCTCAGTCGATCCTATCTCTCCAATAATTTCCATGTCTACCTTCCTCTAAATAAATTGCAAAAAGAAGAAGAGTGCAATGTACTAAATTTATTTACTATGTCTGATGAGTGAAATTAAATTTCAAAACAATCGAGCCATTAATATTTTAAAACTCAATCTTCTCGACTCTTTTAAATCCTGCCTGGAGATCCGACAGCAAAATTTCCACTAAGCAACCTTATTTTCTCAATTAAAATCCAAAAAAGAAAGAAAACACAATTGCTTCAGATTTGATTTTGCCTGAATCACGTGGCTGTTCAACAACAACAACAACAATAATAAAGAGCACTTTGTTTTGTTCCTTGTGCAGCATTAGCTTTGAAAATACCTTTCTGCAGCAATTATTGCTTTCAAAATCAGTAATAATTAATCAAGCACTTCTTGTTTTTTCGGTTCCATATTTAAACTACTATGACTACAACTTGATCATCTCATTAATTAATAAAAAGAGTTCCGATTGTGTCGATGGCCTAACTCGATCATCTGCATACCATGAACCAGTAATAATTCATGACAAAACATCTAATACAGCAAGGGATAGTGGAACCCAGCAGTGATTCTACGGCGCAATTACGTACTGAACAAAAAGATACAGATGCATCATGACTTCTTTCTATGATCACTAGAAAAGATAAAATTTTCCTTTTTGGATTCATTATTGCTTAGGAATTTTCTTTTTATTTTTTATGGAACTGGTTGCTCTTTTAAGATTTAGGCATACTTACGTGCATATATCTTCAGACGTGTTCTGCTTTTATGTTAATGATTATTGATAAATTAAATGGTGAAGATAACATTAATTGTGATACTCGAGCTCTCGAGAAGACTTGAAGCCAAATCATGGGTTCTTTAACTGTGCTCCTATGTAACATCATATATCATTTATTGTTTTTTCTCCGAATCAAAAAGAAACAACGGAAAGCTGGCTAATGCACCTAAAAACGATCTTAAATCTGAACAAGACAGTGTATATGATTTCAGGCTGTTTGAACAGGAGGCCTTAACTCCAATGTAAAACGACCTGTTGGGGGAATGCATGTATCAACTTGTTAGAATTCTTTCGATTTGTATAAAATGGAACTCACAATTCTGTGGGGAAAATACGGTGCCATGGTATGAAGTTGAAAGGGACAATTCAAAGCAATTCTATACTGCTTCTTATTACTCAAGATTCAATGCATGTTGCTTATTAGTGAAATTAAGATCATAATCAAAGTGATCCGGAATACACGAAAAAGCCATAGAGTCAGGACACTAAAGAGTGGAATTTCACCAAGTCTCTGGCTGGTACAAATCAGTAAAGCAAGCAAGGTGGAGATACTTGATAGTAATTAAACAAAAACACAAAGTAGCAAGCCAAGTCTCTCTCTTTTATCCCCGATCCATAACAAAGCAAATAGTACATGATAGGTGTAAGTGATGCATGCCCAGTAGCATTTCCATACCCTAATCCAAGACCAGATTATCAAGACATACCTTAACAAACTAGCTAGCTACCTCGTATGCATCTCTTACATCCCATGTATAATATAATATAAACCAGAAAAAGGCAAACAAAAAAAAGAGAACGAAACAAAAGGAGCAAACGAAGGCGTATCAAACCCCAAGCATAACGTTAACCGGTAAAGAAACAGGATGAAAAATAAAAGAACTAAAGTTCAGATGAATCGGACCGCTACCCTCAATTCCCCGCGATGCAACGATGCACTCTCCCAATTCTGCCCTTCACTAGGCTAGAAATTCAGGAGAGTGCAGTTGCAAAGCCTTGTTTGTGTGTTCTTTTGCCATCAGTTTCACCCATATTTACAAAAGAACTGTTCTCCTCCTTGATGCCACCACGACCACCCACCAGGGCCACCACCTCCTTTGTAGCCACCACCATAATCGACGGACTCCCGCCGCCGGTTACCACCAATCATGATTAATTTTACCATGTAGCTATTATGAATTAATGTCTAAGCTTAAATGAGGCGACACCTCCTGGCCAAAAAAAAAAAAAAAAAAACAGACTAGAACGAGCATGGATATAGGGCATGGGGGACATGATGGGTCATATATAAAGGCAGGATTGTAGCTTTTGGTCCAACGTGAGTGGGGTTTTATCTTTCCTATTATAATGTGAATTTATTTTGGTTCTTTCTTTCTCTTTTATTTAATTTTTCTTTATCTTTATTTTTTATTAAAAAAAAGGTGATGTTGAATTCTTGGTCTAAGCCATTTTAGGGCATGTTTGTGGGAGAATGCAAATAACTCCACTGACTCGTTTTCCGAGGCTCTTGGAGTTTTCATATTATTATCATGGAGGTAAATTAAATAAATAAAATGGACATTGATGGGGTTTATTTGTCTGAACGTGGCTTGATCCACTGCATTTTATAAAATGACCGCATTTTTCCTTTTCTTTTTAGTTCAATTACCTTATTATTGAGAGGAGGGTCAGTGTATGCTATTTTCCATGGCCAACTTTTGATTAGTCATTGCCTTGAACATTGTGCGTGAAAATTGAAAACAGACAAATATCGAGAGATCACAAGCAAAGTAAAAATTAATCAACTGTGTACCTACTTGGGTGGAGCGGCACAGGGATAGTGGAGTCATGAAGTGTTTTTTTTTTTTTTTTTTAATGAAAAGGACGCACACTTCTACATGCAGGTGGATAATTGACACGTAATTATCCATGGGTTCAAAAGCAAAAAATTAATTATTATTTGTATCACCATGCATTTAATATACATGGCTGCCACTGGAGCCACGTTCAACTTGTTTCTATTTTTTTAATGTGCATAAACACATTAATACCTTATACTAAGATTAACTCAGAGTAAGTAGGTATTTTATTTTATTTTAATTTGTGCACTGAAGATCAAAAACTGTCCTTACTCGCATTTGAACTACTTGATAATATTATTGTTAATATTAAACGCCAGACCATTTATTTTATAATCATCAAGGAAAAAATGTTAATTTTAGGGGCATTGAAAAACTAAAAGGCAAAAAAAAAAAGGGCAACACTTTGTCAAAATGAAGTGGGGTATGCTGGCTTGAATTTGAAGAAATAAGTGCACTGGTAATTGTCTAGTCTTCCCTGTAGGACAGCGATATTCACTTGGACACGTAGAGACACGCTTTCAAGTTTGATAGAGGAAGAGGCAAATGCGTATGTAAAGTTTGTGCCTCACAGTTGCTTTACAGTAGATTTGTCTGTGACATTTAAAAAAAGCAAAGATATGGATTGTAAAGTCAGCGATGAGATTCTCTTTTAATAGCTTTTCCCTATTCGCTCTCCAATTTTGAAAACTTCTTTTGAAAATAATAATATAATATTATTTTTACACATACCCAAACAAAAAGCATTTTAAGACATAAATTTTACCGCACCATTGATCAGACAGTTAGAGAAGTGCAGCTAGCAGCCTCGGATTAACCTTGAGCACTTACGACATGTTTGTTTTTGAAAAACAGTTTTTAAAAAATTATTTTTTAATTTTTTTTTTATGTTTACTTGTTATTAGAAAAATTGGTTAACAAAAAATATTTTTCGATCAATAAAAAATACTTTTCAGTCAACGAAAAATACTCTCTGGTCAACGAAAATATTTTTTAGTAAAAAAAAATTTAACTTGGTTTTCAGGAAAGTGTTTTTCTTTTTAGCTGTGTTTGTTTTCCAGAAAATAGTTTTCGGAAAAACACTTTCCAAACTTTCTTCTGTTTGTTTTTCAGAAAGTGATTTTTGGGAAATTACTTTCTAAACTTTAACTTTCTTGTGTTTGTTTACTGTTAGCAAAGTTGGTAAACAGAAAACACTTTCCAGTCAAAGGAAAATTTGACTTGATTTTCAGGAAAGTGTTTTCCTGAAAAATTTGGGAGGAAAACACTTTCTGGAAGTTGTGAAAAGTTTAAAAATGTTATTATTTGCTGATTATATCAAATTTGATCTTCAAACTTTTGATTGTTATATATATTTTGTTTTGAATATTTATTTTTCAATTTCATTTCTTAAAATTTAATTTTTATATTTACTTTCGTCCTTATTTTTATAATTGTTATTTGCTTTTCTCCTATTATTTTTTTATTTAAATTTTTTTCTATCAAATTTGGTCTTCATTCTTTTGATTGTTATTTATTTTATTTGAAATACTTTATGAAATGTTAATTATTATTATTTTAATTTCTTCATCTTTTTTTTTAGATTTGATCTTTATTATTTTGATTATTATTTATTTTATTTGAGATAATTTATGAAATTATTTTTTCAATTTCATTATTATTCAACTTTTTAATTTGTAAGATTTATTCCTTATTATTTTAATAAACTTGAGAAAAATAAAATATTAATAAATTATTTTCCAGTTCATTTTCTATAACATAACCAAATACTGGAAAGTGTTTTCCAGTTTATTTTCTATAATACTGTCAAATATCAGAAAATATTTTACTTTTTAGGAATTTATTTTTTCTAAAATTTACTTTTTTCAAAATTTATTTTTTTTAAAAAAATAATTTTCCTACAAACAAGCGGGACTTGAATGATGTCTAATAACTAATATTAGCAAATGTCCAAGTTAACCTTACGCGTTTAATGAAAGTGGCACGCCTTCATCTGTTCAGAGTTGACCTTGTACTTCTCACCTTACGCTCATTATGGGCCAATAATGAAAATTTCTTCAGGTGGATGCTTCGCTCCGAGCAATATAAATGCTTTATATTATATTTAATGGGGGAGTTGAATCTTAGCCGTCCATTGCGCTACTGGCGATTACAGTGACCTAAACACCGCGTTTCACGTCATGATGATGCCATTTAGGCGTCCATGACGTAAGCTTTGCTTCAGTGGTTGTTGTATTAAACCCAAGCAGAGTGCTTGGAGATGTGAAAAAGTATACAACTTTATCTTCAGATTTTTATTTTTTTTGTAAGCATGCTTTTAAGATGTTAAATACGTTAAGAAAACACCTTTTTAGTGTATAGTTTGATTTTCATTTTTTTATTGGCTAGTTATTGAAATTCTCATGCATCCGATCTGTGCGTCATCATTCATCACATTAGCACCATGGACTAATAGAGCTCAATGTTGATACTATGTCTAGGCTACAGCGTGATGTTCACCCAGCTGTCTATAACCTTTTTTTTAAATCCTCGAAGTTTCTCATTTTTTCACTTTAGTTGTGATTTTGTTTTTTATTTTTAGTTATTTCAAGTTATGGTATTGTAGTTTTACGTGTGGTGTTTTGTTTCAGATAACATTCTCTTACATCTAGGTTTCACAAATATTATTACTGCATTACACTTTAATCATAAAAAATATATACATCTATATTTTTTATTGTCAGATGAGAATTCTAAAAATATATTTTGATCTTAATTTTAATTTTTTATTGTTATGCCATACAAATCTGTGCTGAGACTGGAGATTGGGTCATGGAGGTTCCTGTTATGTTTTCTTAGTAATTTTTGGGTGAAAAAGAGATCAAATTAATTACAGGTTTCTGGTGTAAAAATCTTGTGTCTTGATTTTTCAATCATTCCGTCATTAGAATTTTTTTTAAGGGATGACGTGTTGTCCGGTTCTAAATAAAACAGGCTCACAGGCGTTATTTTTTCAAACCCATGCTCACCTGAGCTTTGCCTAGATTAGCACTTCCCGAAATTTTAGTTTATTTTTTTTACATTCTAAAATATTTTTTAATTAAAATAATTATTATTGTATTCTAGAAATCATATGCTAGCACCATGCTTTTCATACAAGATTATTTTTAACAGTAATTTTATTGATTCGTTCATGAATAGTAGTTATATATGAATTTAATATATATATTTCAAATTACTCATGAATATTCTACGCAATTAATTTTTTTATTTTTCTTGTTTTTTAAATAAAATTCTAGAAGTTAAATTATTCTTTGTCTTCCCATATATCGACGTAAAAATTACCAAGGCATAATATATATGTATAAACAGCGTTCGTTCACTAAATTTGAAGCCCGCATGCAGCGTAGAAACTAGATCTTTGGATAACCTAACCCAGCTAGCCCAGGGAAACCTTAATTATCCAACTTGTGGAAATGAACAAAACCCAGTGTGGGGGACAGGCCATGATATCAAACAAACTAGTTGTGTCAAACAAAGCTTCAATCGATCCTTCATTGTATCAGCGGCAGATCTTTCCTTCACGAAAAAACTTGGTTAATTTGCAACAAACTGAGAAGAATTACGGGAGACTCACGTGTACATATTAACACAAACCCCATCTGCGGGCGTGCAAGTGGGAATGGCAAGACAACAGCCCGCGGGCTAGCTTGAAAAGGATCAATCATTTGATACTCGACGGCCTCATTTACGGCTAAATGTCCCATTAGAAAACCAAAGAGAGCAGCTTGTTCTTTCACTGTCTAGCAGTTAGTGGACAAAGAGCGGCGCGTGAGGCCTCGAAAGTTTATCTCGTCCAACAGCAATGGCTTTTACCAAGAGAAGATCTTTTTGACGGAAAAGGAAATAACTGTGAGTACACGCATGCTTCCTCCTCGACTATTTAACATTGGATCCCGTATGGATGGTGTTCCTTTTTTTGTTTTTTTTTAACCTTTTCACTGTGACTAGTGAGGGTTGGTGTGAAAGTGGAGAAGAAGCTGAGGCCCATGTGAATGTGCATGAAGGTCAGTATTGTTTTACACTCTTGTCTTGACAAACTTTCTTGGAGTAAATCATACTTAAAAAACAATATTCAGCACACTAGTTTCAAAAATGATTGGCTAATCTTGCTTGTGCTTACTGTGGGCCCCTTAATTCTCTTTCTCTTGTCCTCTAGTGATTTGTTCCCTACCCGTGAAAAGGATGTACCATTTCTTCATGATATTTGCTTCCTTGTGGAGGAGCTGTTTGATTTTGAGCATGTTGGCTAATGGGATGTGAATTGTATTTTTTAAAATTTCAAAATTATTTTTTATATTTTTAAATTATTTTTATATATTAATATTAAAAAATTAAAAAATATTATTTTTAACAAATATTTAAATAAACAAACATTTTCAATTATAAATAAACTCGTAACAGATTAATAAGGCTGATTAAAAAACTGTTTTTTAGGCTTAGTTTCCTTGGTTTAGAGCCTCGAATTTAAAATCTAACTCAAAGCTCAGCTCTGTGTAATTTTTATTGAGAGCTAATTAGATTCACAAGTGAAAACAGTGACAATTTCCTCCTTTTCTTGGTTTTGGAAATAAGTTTATTATGTTAGACCCTTTTCTTTGTGTGTGTGTGTATCTATTAAATAAAGAAAATAAAATTGCTAATATTAGCTATTTTCAATTATCAAAGTGGTTGGATTGAAACACACTATACTTTCGAATTCTAAGTGTGAATGGAATCAATTTCATCTTTTAAAACTACGTAGATGTGATCTATTGTTTTTG
Organism: Populus euphratica; assembly: GCF_000495115.2. NCBI lineage: Eukaryota > Viridiplantae > Streptophyta > Magnoliopsida > Malpighiales > Salicaceae > Populus > Populus euphratica. The sequence goes on along the minus strand of NW_011499845.1, from coordinate 5,840,841 downwards.
TCAGGAATGCACAAAAATTATTAAAGCAATAGTAACATTTACGGTCTGAAAATAACAATAAATAATAAACATGATTAGTGAACTGAGGAAGTAACGACAGAAGAAATGGGCGAACGGTTTGGTTAAAAGCGATTGCATCGTGTCAATAGGGAAAGGAAAAAACCCGTTCAGGGTACACGATAAACTTTAATTTTCCATCTTGAAGGATCTTGCATCACGTGCTGATGATTCATTCGCGCAAACAAGTCAAGAGGTTGAACAGTCATCAGTTTCCTTCATTGACTTGTGCAATTAGTAACGAGTGAAATTATCTGCAATTCTTTAAACTGTTTTAATTTTTTAAATATTTTTTATATTATTTTATTCATTTTCTTAAAATGCTAATGTACAAAAATACACAATTTCCGGGGCCTTGAGTATACCATACTTTGTCTGTTGTATTGGATACACTAGTCCTTTGTCAGCGAGAGAACGACAGACGAGCAAAGAAATGAAATAGAAACACTTCAGTCACATAATGTCTTTATTGTTGTCAATTGCGCGTGTTATCAAAATCTAAGTTCTCGAAATTACTCAGAATCTTCCACTCTGGTTTTGCCTTTATTTCCTCCCATTAATTTTCTACTTTGATTTGATTTGATGCAACTCTTCTCTCTACGCTAGCTAGCAGGGTGGACGGAAAATACAATAACAAGGTATGCGAAACTTCAGCTTACTAAGATAAGCAAATGTTATAGTTAAATGATCAATCGAGCAGAAGAAGGGATGAAAAAAAAAGAAGACCCTGAACTTGTGAAACGCTTGGAGGGATCGTACGTCTTATTCCATGTATTGAACTAATGAAACCATGGAAGCGATAGGATAATGAAAAATATTAATAAAATACGACAAGAAAGTTTTTCAAAAATAAACATGTAGGTTTGAATCACTACATTAAGATATGCTTATAAGTTTCACGTCCATATATGTTTTCAGCAGTTCATAGTAATAATAATAATATACTAGCATTTACGAGATACAACTTTCTAATGATTACTTGTAATTATAGAGGGCAAAAGAATTTATCCTTTTACCCGTCTCCAGTACTCAGGTTAGTAAGACTTGGGAGAGAACCCTGATCCATGAGGCAGGGGGGTTCACAACTTATTCTCCTTGAATCTTCATCTTCACTCATAATTAACACATAGCATGCAACTCCTTGCACACGATTTTTGTAGGCTAGTTTCCTCTCTCTCTTTTTTAACATAAGTTTTATATTTAATTCTTCCACGTCAAAAAGTAATATATATATATATATATCACATGTATAGACGCAAGGGCACGTCAACAAGATATTGTTGGATAGTAGCATAATGCATGAGCAGTGGCAGCATACGTGGACAATATTAGATTTTGGCAGCGCATATAATGTGGGCGAGCAAGCATCGGGTTCATGCTTGGCACCATTCTTGGCTTAGATGATGGACTGTCTAAGGTATTTTAGATCACACAAGAGGGCTGATGGCATGGGAAATTAATTTTGGCAATTGGTTTGTTGGGTGACAGACCTAAAAAGTTGCCTTTGAGACGTGTTGTCCAAAATTGTGTACATCTGTAGAGGCAGTTTTGGCATGTAACTTTCATTATATCTTGTTGTATTATATATTACCTGAAGTGAGTCTCATGTTGGTTATATTGCGAGTAACACACACATGATTGTTGTGTGTTTTCTTTGTTTATGAACTAATGAAGGATGAGCTTGTTCCTGTAATTTCTTGTTCTACTTTTGTGTCATGATCTATGATTTTCTTGTGTTCTTTGGTTGCCTAAATTGGCAGGAGTTTGGGGAAAATCTATGGGAGTGCAAAATACTTAGACAGCAAGCAAAAATGAATGGTATGGAAGTAAGTTTGAGTCTAGTAATTAGACTATACTACCATGTTGGGATCAAAATTGTGTTGAAAATTTTGTTCCCATAACACAAATACATGTACATGTAGATTATATATAATAATTTCTCATTGAAAAGTTAAGAAATATTTTTATACAAATACAAACGATATTTAGTTATTTCATATCAAAATATTAAAAAATATTTTATATGAATATAAACTATATAAATATATCACGCGTCAAAAAATTATGAAATAATTCATATGAATATAAACTATAAAAAAATATAAGGCTAAATATTAAAAAATTAATTTTATATTTTTAAGATTATAAAAAAAATATAAAACAGAGTTACTATAAAAATTATAAGTAAAGTCATTCAAATTTTAAGTTAATTTAACTGGATAACTAAATTTGATCAGGTAAATTATAGACTCAAGCTATGTTTTTTTTTAAACCCGACCAAGATCCAAAATTAACTACCCAAATTGAGTAGAGTTTCGTAACACTGGATTAAAAGTCTAATAAGTTCATACTTTGGAGTCAACTTTTATTGATCACTAGTTACCTCGATGATTGTTTAATATTGCTCTACTTGGATTTGCAAGATGAAACGGGGATGATCTTTATTTTTGAGCAATTGAATAATCACTTCCATTAAATGAAAGAAAGGCCAGGATTTCAACTCTTCTAAATCGAATAGTGGGAATTGGGAAATACAAAGCCCAACTAGAACATGGTAATACAAAACAATGGCTCGCCAAGCAGCTATACTGTTGGACCGTCGTTGGAAAATAAAGATGAAGATGGCAATGAGGGTTATCACTGCTGTATTTCTTCTTTGTTTAAAATGAGCTAGATCCCACATTTCAGTTGTGATGGATGCATATGAAATAGACCAAAAGAACTTTTAAAATAAGAATATTTTTTAAGCTTGGCTTGGTACTCTTAGCCTAAAATACAACAAGAGATCCAAGGTGTATAACCTTACACTCGGCAAAAGAAATTTTTGGGGTTCCATACATGTTTCTTAGTATTTTAAGTAAAATAAAATTTAAAATATCATAAAAAAAAAATTATTTTCCATACTTTTTTTTAATAAAATACAAGATTTATAAGTTACAAATGCACTATAAACCTTTTAGAACAAAAATTTATAATTTATATTTTTTAATGCACATATATTTTTATAGCATTTATCTCTAAAATATTATTATATATTTTTTAAAAAAGATATATATTTAAACATTAGAGAATATTCATCTTCATAAATTTTTTTTTTATATAATTATTAGTTACAAACTATCTTAACCTACTAAGTATAAATTATAAACTATCAACATTTTAGCTAAAAAGAATAGATAAAATTACCAATGTCAATTAATTAATTAATTATCCAAATTACACTACTTAAATTTTTTGAAACATTGTCACCCAGTTTAACTGGAATTTCCAACGAAAACATCATTTTCTCATCACATATGCTCCAACATAAAACCATAGAACAAAAAAGCGAAAGCAAGAAATCGTGACAGTGGTACAAATTGTATAATAAATGAGCTCGTGTATTTAGCACTCATTACATATAAGAGGGTGGGGGCGACGGTGGTGACCTCCGGGTACTTGGTGGAATCTCGGGAGGTATCATGTGACGTACTCTGCCTGGTTTTGGACTTGGAGGAGGGCTTAAGCCATTGACTCTCCCTCCTAGCATCCTTGTATTTCTCCCTGCATAAAGTCAAGAAATGAGGAACAAAACGTTGAAGTAAATTAGAGCTGTGGATTTCATTATATAAAATAAAAAAAAATTGACTAGAAATCACTAGAGTGTCAACCCTCACTGGGTATTAATCATCGAACAAATTCAGAACCAGAAAGTTTTCGAGCTCGATACCATCAACACCAAGAATCAGTGGATAGACTAATCAATAACTTGAAATACTAAACATCAAATTTAGGTAATATATAGCTGTAAAATTTATCTCCACTCACGTGTGAACATAACAAACCAACCTGCATTTACAAAGACCAACTGCAAGACGAAGATGGCCAGGACTGATGATAATAGTAATTGAATCGACGTTCGGCCAAATGAACAGGAAGCCATTGCCCTGTGGAGTAGCACCGACTTCTAATTTAAGCTCCTGCGCAATCCCATCACTCTAATAAATAAAGTAGAAGAGTTGAATTAGTCCATCGCGTAATTCAATGCCATAATTATGTATTATAGCTTTAAGACACCGCCTCTTCTCTGTGGAAGCAACAATTAGTTTACGCCTTTACCTAATCCTCTAGAGCAAAGAAAAATGCTGGAATAACAAATTTTCAACCTAGCCGGACGGGCATGACACCATCTCTGATAAAGAAATAGATCCACGACAGAAAGGGAGCAATAAAATATTTACAGTTTGTTATTAAAATAATATAATCCATTCACTGGTCATCTGTGACCAAAATATCGAATCCTTATAAAGCTGTCATGAGGGTTCAATAGCCTAAAATCAGTGGCACCCGAGTCCAAGGAACGGAAGGTCATGAGTAATTAGGTGAGTATCTTATATAATAGCTTGGATATCGTGCAATTAAAGATGACTTTATTCTATAATGGAAATGATTGAGGTTTTGTTGTAATTTATAAAGTGAGTGATATGTAATTAATAATTTTAGATGTTGGATAAAAGATTTTGAGGAAAAATCAATATATATATATATATTAATTTTTTATAGATATAATGATCTTGATATTATTTTTATTATAAATATCAATTAAATATTAGCATAAATCAATTAGAAACCAATCTTTTTTTTTCCCCGCAAGCTCTTTGTTTAAGTTCATATAAATAAATAAAAATTCTTAAGAAACTTATATAAATTATTGTTTATAAATTTCAAGGTTTTGTTATACCTGAAGTTATATTACTTTAACCCTGCAGCAACCATAATAAGAGCAATTTAACCCTGCAGCAACCATAATAAGAGCAATTAATATTTTAAATATAGTGATTTTCGCATCTCAAAGTCTTATTACTACTCATTGCTCTAGCAATATCTACTATAACTAGATAGTGATATGCTTCACGTAAATTATATAAATGATTTAATATATATTTTTATAGATCAATAAACAAGGCTTGGCTAAAAAAAAAAAAGATTAGTCATGCCAAACTAGTATAGCAACTAAACAAATCCTTATTTTTTATGATTATTAAATAAGATTCTAATTTTTAAACGGGATTTTATAAGCGCATAATTATATATGGGACTCCATCTAGCAATTTATTCACTACATGAATTTCCTAGAAATAGGCTTGGAATGTCCCATCTCACTAATTTTTCTAGATTTTTTGTGTTATGTCAGATTTTATATTATTTTTTTATGTCTTAGGATTTTGATCGCATTACCAAAAATATATAGGCTTTTTTATAGCCCATAAAAAAAATATTATAAATCTCTTAGATATATTATTGGATTTTATTTCATAATATAATAAATTGTGAATTTAGGGTTAAAACTTGCTATACTTTTCACTTATATAATTTGTTTTTTTCTGTGATTGCCTTCCTGTGTTTGTAAACTTTAATATAACCCGCTATGAATTAAAAACTAATCAATAGACAATACAAATGCCAATAGCCCACGGACAAGGCTTGTAATTGGGAGCAATGGGACAAAAATTTGCGAAGCCATGATTAAAATCCCTTCTCCTGTCATACATGCTTTGCAAGCATCCTCCTTTTCTATCCTTCTAGCCCAACAACGCCTATCTGACAGGCACGGACCTCGGATTCCTTGACAAAGAAAAAAAATCGTATAATATGATCGCGAAATGACCGAATTATTCACGGTAACGGTAAATATTTAATGATATTAAAAATAAAATTTAAAAAATAAAAATATTAATTTAATATATTTTTAAATAAAATATACTGAAAAATAACCAAAGCCACCAACACCCTTTAAAAGAGGTAGCTGGAGATAGAAAACACGCTTTAAAAAGAGTTGTTGGAGATTGAAGATGCGTTGTCGTTCATCTGAGAACTACTTTCAATAACATAATTCAATTGATCACACCAAGAACGAATAACACCAAAAAAAAAAAAAAGTGAAGATTGCCCAAATGCTTAAGCACAACCTTGGAAAGATTTGCAAATTCACATGTAGACATTTATGTTCACATAGTAAAGTAACATGGGCAACTTATCAGCTAAACTCTTCTATGTGAAAGCGAAGCTATATATCAAATTTTCTAGAGCTTCATTTGCCAGAGGGGCACGTAGCTTGTATTTCTTTCAGGTAAATTCTTACTTCTTCGTCTTCACTGTTTAGTCCCCTACTATTTTACTGTATGTGGTTACACATCGTCTGTTTTGAATTTCTGTGTTCTTTTAGAAACGTGAAGTTGATAATTCAAAGAAACAACAATTATACTCAATTTAGTTGATACTTGTCCAATTTTTAATTTTTTTTTAAATTAACATGGGTATCCAGGCCAGCTTGCGCGTACCAGACTAATCCCACGGGCCCTGAAGTTAACGACCATACCATATAAGCCTCCAATAACCATCATATGAGCAACCAGAACTCGAATTGAGACCAGAAGGAGCAAACTTCTTAATCCCAAGTCTTTACTACTTGGCCTCGGCCTCATTCAATTTTTAATTGATTAAATAAGTGAATGTTTAAAAACACAATCATCCTTATATTTTTTTAAAAATTAATTTTTTATTAAAAATATTATTTTATATTTTACATATTAACAAGTTAATCTTAAAATTTAATTTTTGTTTATGTTACATTGATTTGATATATTAATGTCAAATTTTTTTTAAAAAAACATCATTTTAATATAAATAATATTTTAAAAAATAATTGGAACTCGCCCCCCGAGCAAATAAAATTTAATATAATCCAACCTTATTTAATTGAAATCAAAGTCCACGATTGTTTACTATTTTTGATAGAAATATACAGATTCATTTAAAAACATTAATTTCGATATAACTGATTTGAGACAAGGGCGTTTACGTATGAGAAGTGGACCACCCCTTAGCATCTACCAGGAGACCAAGAATTAATTTCCATGTAACTGTTTAATTTAGAGAGTCAATCAGTTCACACGATCCTCGTAAAATAAGGCCCCTTGATACACACATTGTTTGGATACGATGATCACAGTTACTAGTGGAAGACACTGTTTGTTTTTTAGTACAACGATCCCAGTAACAAGTGGTTTGTCATCTTCAAGCCTTGTTTGTTTTTTAATTTTAAAAATATATTTAAAAAAATATTAACTTTTTATTTTAATTTAACTTTTTTATATTTTTAAATATTTTAATATTTTCAAATCATTTTAATATAATCATATCAAAAATAAAAATATTATTTTAACCTATTTTCATTCAAAAACTCACTTGATAAATATTTAAATAAAACAAGTCTTTCAAAAGACTTGCACCTTGTTCGCAGAATAAAACACATCAAGCCATACAATCATATAGCATTAAAGCTTCAGACTTTTGCACTTATACTCACGGAAACAAAGCTGACCACACCCGTATGGTATGATTTCATCCACCCACCGTATGAATCATGTCGGGGTCACCCATTATTAGACGAAACGCGTGGACAGATGCTCAAAATAAATTCCAAATTCAAAGAACAGATCAAGGAACATCAGAGCTAATCCAGAACTGCAGTATAGAACCAACTGAGACAGCATCCCCGAAATAGAAGAGGCGCGAACAGATATGTTGTGAACATCACAGTTCACATTTCAAAACACATGATTTATCAGTTGCTAATGTTAAATCTAGCTAGATAGACAAATGATTTACTCAGATCTACCAACAGATCAAAACTTCCTCTAATCTTTTCAACGATACTCATAACCAACAACTCGCTTTTGTCACCTGAGCATAAAAAAAGGGCTAATAAAAATCATTATACAAGACATGTAACAATATCCCGGGTAAAAGCAAGATCAACAAGTCAACGAAATGATACTCTTTTTTAAAAAACAAAATAAGAGCACGCATCATCACCATCATCATGTGACCAACGACAAGCATACAAGGACAGATCTTACCAAACTGAAGGATCTGAAGTAGGACAAGCAAGGGAAAGGGAGGAAGCAGCTGGAGATCACCGGTATGGGAGGCGTTGGAAAGAACAGACTTCGGTTAATTAAAACCAAGCAGTCCTGTCCAATCCTCCCATACCCGTAACTCCCAGCAACCCTCTTTCCTTTCCCTCTTGCTCCTCGATTAATTTTAGATCACGCTTTTGTCTAGAATAAGGAAAGAGAGGAGTCGCAGAAAGCAGATGGAATGGGAGGAGTAGGCAAGAAGGAATATTAAATCATGAATTTTTTCTTCTTGCATACTCTCCCATCTCCAAAGACTTGCTAGGACTCTCCGTTTCTCTCATCTATTACAGACCATGGACAGGAGCAAGTTGAAAACAAGGGCTTTCTAGATGGCGTTAATATAGGCAAAGAAAGCAAACTAGCAAGGTGCTTTGGATATGATTTTTGAGAAAATTACTTCTTACAGAAAGTGCGTTTGTTAACCTCTGAACACCACTTTCAAAAAGACGCGTTTGATGCTCCAAGTCCAATGTCTCGGCCCATGCCAAAAAGTGGTTGGTGTAGAGATAAGATGTAAAAAAGAAAAAAGAGTGGAGAGATTCTGGCCACTAGTTGAGAGTGGAGAGTGGACCTGGACGGTGGATGGTACCTGCTGGGTAAAGCAGCAATAAAGAGAACAGCGTCGATGCTGTCTGGGAACGCTTTTAAATTCGGCTTTCTAAAAATTTAGAATTTTTATTTACTTTATTTATTATTTTGATGGAGTAATATTAAAAATAATTTTAAAAAAAATATATTAAAAAATAATTATTACCATATTCTAATTCATCATTTCTACTTTCCACCCACTTCTACTAGAATAAAAAAATTCTAAAAAATAATTATTGCCATATTCTAATTTATCATTTCTACTTTCCACCCACTTCTACTCTCCACACGTGAAATTATTGTTCTCAAATTTTTTGTTTGATTTTTTTATTTTAATTATTAAAAGTAAAAAATATATTTTTTTATTTTTTATTTTTTTTTTATATTTTTTAAAAAAATTTTAATTATCAAAAAAAAAAAAATATTTTTTATATTTTTTGCTAGATTCATTAATATTTTTTATATTTTTTTATGTATTCAACAAAACTTTCACGATAAAGAAAATAAATTGAAAAATCAAGGCTACGAATTCAAATACACAGTTACTCAAGAGTTAGGATAGATGGACCTAAAAAATTGCGATAGGGTTTGCCTTGACTAAGCATAGGTGATGTGATGTTAAAACGTGAAACAAACAAGAAATTGATGGATGTATGTTCTGGATGTATATGGATTAGACTCTTCAATGGGCTACTTGATGTTATTAGGGCTGATGTTCTGGGCTATGAGCTAACAACACTTGTAGATGGCGTGGGTTTTTTCTAAGCTAGAGAGACAGGTTAGTGGATGTGCCTTTGCTCTCGTCCTCTTGCTCCGTCAATGATACACATAATCAACATCAAGGTTAGCGGTTCTTATTATAAGAAATTCCTGTTTTTTCCACTATAATTGTGATCCAAGAGCTGAAAGAAATCAGTAATGAATCGATGATTAAGCAAAGAATGAGAAAAAATGATAAGCGAAGCTGAAGCTGAAGCTGAAGCAGGAAGAGGAGAGAGTGGGGTTTTCATAGAGAGAGAGAATTGGAGGGAAAGGGAGGACTCTTATTTCATTCCCTTCCCCCCCGCAAAATCGTTCCCACGCAAAAACATTTCTTTCCAACTGTAATTTGACAGTTTTGCCACGCCAGCGCGGGTTTTCATAAGGGTATCTCGGTTATTTACACTTGAATCAATCTCAGTCCAGTTGCTTCCTTAAACTGCACGTGTCTTTTACACGTCACCATCTTACTTGCTAGGTGGGTGGAAGCCACTCGATCTCCTTGGTATACGATGTATGTAGATTATCAGGATATTATATGCTACTGGATCAACATCAGACGTCGATTCTGATTCTGATCAAAATGTTTTTGAATTGAACGGGTGAACGAAGGTTTCTTTCAGTGAATGGATCCCACTATAACACCCGTGTTTCAATATGTGTCAAAGGGCATCGGAAGCTAATGGTGCTGGCCGTGACTATTTTGCTTCATTTCCTTGGGCCAACCAGTGCGCTTTTGCAATCCTAGGGCTTTCATAAAACCTCCATGGATCCTTCCGACGGCAGGAATTCAGTACCAAAAAAGATCAAAGTCGGGACACCAAGCGCCCGCATCAAAAGTTTCAGTACCTCTGTAAGAAGGCTTGCAAGAAGGCCATTACCTCTGGTACGCTTGACAGGACAATTAAATGCTATGTTTTAGGGTATTTTAACCTAGGTATATATTTCAGTTGATGAAGTTTGAGATTTGTTTTTTTTTTAATTATTAAACTTTGAATTTTATAAATTTTAGAATTGTTGGAAGCTTATATAATTATTAATTTAAAATTTTATAAAATTAGTTGAGGTGAGCGAAATTAATTCGAATAATTATATTAATTTTTTAAAAAAATTAGGGAATTTTTTAGTTGATTCTAATGGATGAAGAATAATAAACTCATTAACCGAAATGGCTGGCCTTCTACAATCACATGTCCGCATTTCCGTTGTGTTCCCTCTCATCACTCCAATGAACAACTTGAAAAACAACAAAGTGGAGGAACAGATAAGGTTTATCAAGTTGCAACTTGATGAAATATATTTTTTTATTAATATAATTATTCCTGTTAACTTACATATATCTTCACTAATTTTATATATATTAAAGTTAAGAATTATATAATTTTTTAGTGATTTTAAAATTTATAAAACTTGAAATAACAGTAATTTTTAAAAAATAAATTTAAAATACAATGAGTTAAGCTCTATCAGATTTAATTTTAATTGGGTAAATATTTGCTCCTTTAATTGATGTCAGTGCACTCCGCCTCAATTTCTGGTTTTCAGGAAGGAGTTGGTTTCAATTTTAGTGCTACGCGAGGCACCTTGCGCATCAGTGGCCGTCTAGGGAAAAAAAAGAAAAAAAAAACCTTAATACTCCCTCCAAGCAATATAAATAAGTCGTCGATCGATGCATTCTTCCAATATCCATCATTTTACACACCATGGCAGCATTAGCCTATACAGAACCCATTTTGGCTATTGCTTTCTTTCTCATCCTCATTTGCTTGTTTAGAAGCAAAAATGGCCTTCCATGGAACTGGCCCCTCCTTGGCATGTCCCCAACGCTTCTTCTCAACTTTCACCGGCTTTACGAACTAGCTGATGAAATTCTCGAGATAAGAGGAGGTACTTATTTAATCAAAGGTCTTTGGTTTTCAAACATGGATATGTGGTTCACAAGCGATCCAGAAAATGTGCACTACATAACAACAACAAACTACTGGAATTACCCCAAAGGGCCTGAGTCGATGCAGGTGTTTGATACCCTGGGAAATTCGCTTTTCAATTTGGATTTCGAGGAGTGGACTTACTATAGAGGACTCCTCCATGCCTTTTTCAGTCACCAGAAGTTTCACCAATTCGTTGCGAAGGTTTTGGTCGACAATGTGAACAGAGGTCTGGTGCCATTTCTTGAAGAGGTAGCAAAACAGGCTTTGGTGGTGGATTTGCAAGATATGTTTAAAAGGCATATATACGATGCTGCTTGCGCGATCGCTACTGGATATAACCCCAAAACCCTCTCCATTGGTTTTGAGGAAAATGCATTCGTAAGGGCCATGGATGATGCCTGTGTAGCAATGTTAACTAGGCACATCTTGCCAGGGAGATGCTGGAAGTTGCTAAGGTGGTTACAGATTGGAAGTGAAAAGAGACTAAGTGTTGCAAAGGGTACTTTACGTCAAATTGTAAGAAATTATATGGCAACAAAGAGAGAGGAACTTAGTGCAGGAGCCAAAACAAAGGAAGACGAAGAGACCTTCGATGTGTTGCGATCTTTCTTGACTATAAATGATGTCAATGACAAAGAACACCCTGATGAAATTGTAAGAGACAGTACCATAGGTATTATTTTTGCAGCATATGACACCTCCTGTGCAACTCTCTCTTGGTTCTTCTGGCTTCTTTCAAAGAACCCGCTTGTCGAAACTAAAATCAGAGAAGAGCTTGACTCCAATTTCTCAGTGAAGGAAGGTCAAAATTGGCAGCTAAATAGCAGAAAAGAGTTGAGCAAGCTGGTTTATCTCAATGCTACCTTGTGTGAAACGCTAAGGCTATACCCGCCAGTTCCTCTCCAGAGTAGGACTCCAGTTAGACCTGACATTTTTCCAAGCGGTCACCATGTAGATCCAAAGGCTATTGTTGTTTTGTCAGGATATGCAATTGGAAGGATGGCTAGGGTATGGGGACAGGATTGCCATGAATTGAAGCCTGAGAGATGGATCAATGAGAAAGGAGATCTTAAATATGAAAGATCGGCGAAGTTCTTTACCTTCAACGCAGGACCTAGGATTTGTCCAGGGAAGGAGATGGCGTTTAGTATCATGAAGGCCACCGCTGCAACTATTCTTTATAACTACCATGTTCAAGTTGTGGAAACCCGCCCTGTGATCCCCAAAGCTAGTATAATTCTTCAAATGAAACATGGTTTGAGGGCTAGGATTAGCAGTAGATGGACTTGAGGGATCGCACGGTCATCATGTTGATGATGCATTATTTAAATTTCTGGTTGAGAATGAAGAAATAGATCCCTTCTTCTGAATAAGTGAGTAATACGTTGGAGTTATGTTGATAAAACAGAGAATTGAATGACTATCACATCACAGATAAGATGGCCTTAATTTGCATTAGCAAATTATATTTGATGGATTGTAAAAGCTGAAACTCTAGCTACGGACCATATGTGTTATTCCTATAGTATGACTTGGTTCAAAGTCTTTTTAATTAAAATGTTCAATGGTTTATAAATAAATTTTAGAAGTAATTTTTTAAAAAATTATATCTAGAAATCCTCTCTTGGTCTGACCAGCATGCTCTAGACATTGGTAACTGGCCATGAGGGAACGAGGTGGGACTTGGGGGCCATGCCGACACCTGCCGTTATCGAGATTCAATAATTTTCCACACGCCCCTAGGCATAAATTGGCAGACCTTGGCTTTTATACTAGCATTAAAACAAAACAAAAAAAAAAATATAAATTAAAATTTTTTAAAAACATTTCTGAAACACATTACCAAACACTGCATGCAATAAGATTTCGGCTAGCTAGGTTAGGCTCAAGGGCTTGAAGACCACCCGTCCCTGAAGGCGACAGTCCCAACCTCCGAGGGGACCACTTGCATTTCACTTTTAATAATTCATCGCAGTTTCCAACTACCAAGGCGAAGGCTTGGCCTTTCTAAGTCACAGTAAGACATTTCATTTCTAATTTCTTTTTATCTTAGGAAACTGATTAAGGAAATGGAAGAAGGCTCATCATTTATCATTTCCTTAATTGTTTTCAAATGAACTACTTGAAATATAAAAGATACCGTCCTAGCTTGTGGATCAAGTAAATTACCTAGTGATGGGTCCAAGATTTACAATCCTTGAACAAGGCCCATAAACACTCACATAATAACATTGGGTCAGGATTGAATGCCAGCCTAAAATCATTGTGTCCTGAAGTTTACCGGAATGAAAGCAGACAGATTGAGCTCGCGTGGAAATGGGCCATTGCTTGGATCCGAAGGGGCCTTTGTGAACTTGGTTCAGGGGCTGTCTTGGCAGCCCAACACCCCTCCAAGGTCTTCCACCCTCAGCTCGGGCCCAAGGGTGGGTTGACTATCCAACATGTCATCAACCCTAATCAAATAAGGATAAAGCCAACCCTCGAATGAATCCGTTGTCACTTCTGGGCTTTTGTTATCGAGTATTTCAAAACTATATGTGTAACGAATATATTGACCGCTTTATCCTTGTACGTACACAAAATAGGAGTAGGAGTTCAAGGCTATATAAATAACCCTAAACCCAAATGTAAAGCAAGATCTTCTTTCTCATTACAAACTTCATCTTCTTCCTCTTGTCTAACTGTAATACTTTATTTGCAACTAAACACTAGTCTTGCATTCTACTTAAGGGAGGGTTCTCAAGCCCACAGGGAAACTTGTTTTGCAAATATTATAGATGTCCATGGCCAACATTATCAACAGCTAACCTCATCCGTCCTGGAATAACGTTTACAGTGGAGATTTTCATAAACTTCATAGGCATAACTCTAAATTATCCCATTCAAGACCAAAATGAGAGATGTTAAGCTTGGAGGCAAAAGATCTACACCAGGTATGTTACTCAAGTCTTCTGTTCTCGTCTAGTTCAGTTTTGATGGTAAAATAATAAAGATAGCCAAGTCCGATGATATGTAATCATACTGTATATCCATAATTCCATACATGTCTCTCTGCGCATATATTTGGACTAATATCATTTATTCATGGAAACAACTATCAAGCCACTATTAGTGACAGATGTTATGAGCGATCCCCATACATAAATAAACTCATAAATACAACTTTTTATAGATCCAATTTTAGTTTATTTCTTCAAATAAAAGAATCTCTAACTTACCTAAAATCTTTACATCAACTTTAGCAGCCACAACCTTCTAGCTTCACGAATCAGCCATTTCCACGCTTCCGTACATCATTCTTAGGTTTCCTAGGAGTATATCTAATTTGCTTGTCTTGCCTGGAAAAAAGAAAAATTACACAAGTATTGTAACAGATCATAATCAAAATTACACATACTTTTTGCTCATGAATTTAAACTGCAAGTTATAAATAAATTACACACATGTACAGTCCGAAATACAAGTTTTTTGTACACGGGAAAAAGCACAATGGTCTCTGCCAAAGAAATCAGGCCAAGGCCCCATTATCTTTGTTCCACAAACTGGATGATTTAGAACACTCCTGATGCACCACATTCAGTGAGTGTATGAACAATATAAAGCAACAATTACCTTATTGTTGGAACTCCAGCATGCCATCACAAAATACTCATCCACGGGAAATCTTTGAGCAGAGCATGAGTTAAGCCATATGATAAATGATGTAGCATCATTATCCATTACTAGCAAGTCTAGTATGCAGACATCATCTCCTTGTGCACTTGAGAGCCATATAAATTATGGCAAATTACGACGAGGCCATTATCCACTCTTAACTCCCAATATTCCATAATTAATTAACCCAGTGGTACTATTGCCCGTCTCGTACACATTCCATGTGATTTACAACTTTTGCATCCTAACAATTAGCTATAAAAAACATTTACAGTGCTGTGGTTTATTTACATAAAGATACTCAAAGCCAAAACAGAGTGATCTAAATTTATTTTCGGGTTTGCTACTTTTTTTTGGTCACCCAAGATAAAAGAGAAACTGCATAAAAATAGATGCACTTTTTTTATATTAATAATAAGATACAGGGAGGGCAAATTTTGGACATTTGCAGCATTTCTTCAGCGCTAGCATGCAATTGATGGATATCCTAGCGTTATCAACTAGTCTTCGCTCTATGCCCTTCCCAACTTGATATTGGTATTGTAACTATAGACGATAAGATTTAGTTTTGGACTGTTCTGATTCATGACCTTCAGGCCTTGATACTAATTTGATAACATTTTTTTGTTCAATGGTTAAAAGAAGGTAGTCATGTATCAAAAGTTACATGGAGTCATAGATAGACCAAATAAAATATATGACTAATTGGAGAAGATAATGTTGCTGATGAACCAAGCAGCAAAAGTTTGACTCAGATCCTCAGAAATAAAATCCATGATACTTGTTTTAAAATCCTGGTAGGGGTATATATACTTACATCCGAGCCTTTTTCTTCTCTTTGTACCTCATCATTGCATTTTCTCGGGCCTCTGTATGTGCATCCTCAAGGTCGGGTGAATAGCATGATGCTTCACCATTAGATATATATAGTGAAAGTTCACTGTCAAGATATTCATTACTCCTGCTTTCAGCACCATGACTTGAAATGGAGTATCTTGAATAAGGAGACCTGATTGTCTGAGCAGGATCAAGACTTCCAGGAAAGTTATAAGATTGGTTGGAAGGATCCTTGTCATTGTCAATGTGAACAGAGCAGCTTATGTAAACAGATGAAGTAACAGAAGCATCCTGTAGATTTAAAAAAAAAAATTAGAACAAGAGAAAGAACACATATTGACCGACTCGTGTAGAGACTTATAAACATGATGGATGCCGCCCTGAATCCAAGAGCCTTAGCTGTTATCATGCATCCATCTGTGTATATAAGAACTCAACTACCTTCATTCCTAACCCATGTAGGATTCCACACCCTCACATATGCACCTCAACACTTTTTTTTTTTCCTTTTGTGATGCCACTCTCAAGTAGACTATCAACGTTACAATTAGCCCCCACAAACAACGGGGCATCTAATTTTCTCTCTTATGTTGGTTACATCTCCCCTCAAAAGTTTCTCTCGATATTTAAGAGGACTTAAAATTTTAAGAAATTTTGAGACAGTTGGAATATAAATGAAACTGCAATAGATAAGGGACTTTCAATGTACAGAGATCAGAATTTTCACTCGCATAAAGATTGAGGACGTACTAGAACTGTTATTTCTATCTTAAATGGTTAAGTTTGAGGATTTTGTAAGAGGAACGTATAAACAATCGGTTTAATCAGATAGTTGTTTAAACAGTGTGTTTAATGCTGAAAACAACCATGAAATAGTATAGACATAGCTCAAAAGGAAAAGAACTCTGAACTTGAAAGATATATGGTACTATCCGAATTCTAATTGCAAAAACCTGCTTCCTAAATTGCTTCCTAAATATTTTCTGTATGCTTACTTTTCCACCTGTCTTAACCACTGTGCGCCTTGTATCTGGCAACTGACATTTTTTTTCAAAAATTAAAGTGTCAAACCATACCTTCCTTGCTCTTCCACCACTGTTATTGGATTTCTCAGGAGGCATATCCTTCTCAATGAAGGAGCATGAGAAATCATTCTCATCAAGAAATGCTCCAGTTGGATCTTGATCACCCCCAAAGAATTCTTCAAAGTTGCAAAATGTTTTATCCACATCAGGTATGATATAATTATCATCATGGCAAATAATGTCTTCACAAACCCCAAGGTCTTGCATATTTTGAGACCACAACTGCAAAAGTTAATTAACAAAAGAGTCAAGAGGTTAATTTCAAACGGCAATCTAGGATCATTTTCTAGTCACATGTAGCCATCCTTTTTAATGTTGATAACTATTGAGCAAGGAAGCGCCACAAATGTCATGCTATTGTGGTGATTACATGCACTGTATTCAAGCAAAGGTTGAAGATTGATGCTACACAATTTTGAAAAAAAACAACCAAACTTCAAATCATAAAGTAACTTGATTCGAATTCAAATTCAACGTTTTCACATCTATTAATATATTTTTGTAGCTTTTTTCTGAACATCCACTTTCAGTTCCACATTCTTATCATGTAATAATAGTGTCATTAGATAATCTATTGTTGTATAGATTAGGTGATGCATCCGGTAAATAAATGTCATAACAGTCAGTGAAAAACAAAATGGTGATTAAAGTCTTATGATATAAAAGGATAGAAAAAAACATCCAGTAATTCGATGCAAATTGACACTCACAATAGCACCACAGATGCACATATTGCATGATGAAAATGCAGTTTGTTGAGTAAAGGACATGTTCATTTATGAAAGTAGCTTCTAAATATTGCCGATGATGCTATCTGTAAGTGTTCTTTTAAGAAAATAATGGATGTGAGATAAACTTATGGCAACGAAAAGGAAATGCAGAAATTCATATTGCCGGTTCAATGAGAAGAATAGGACTAAGTTTATCATGTATGAATTTATTGATTGTGAGAAAAACTTTCCATGTCCTCGAGCAATTATAACTAGAGCTGATTATCCAAAACCCACTTTTTGCAATGATTTGATCAAACCTGACTATTCTCTATTGGACTTTTGCATGGCCAAAAGGATTCTCCAGGCAAAGCATTTGCGGCAGTTGAAAAGAAAGGTAAATGTTCTGGCTGAGAAAATGGCAAAGGCAAAGAATCCACTTTTAGACCCTGAAGTTGGCAGTCAGCTTGTTGAAGATTGGTAACAAGATCTTGAGAATGTTGTGAATGATTGAGATTGTAGTCAAGCTTCTTTGAGGTATTCAGCATTGAAGAAACGTATTTTTGTTCTTGACCACGTTTCATAGGAGTACTGTTGTTGACATCAGTGAGCTGAAGCCTTTTCAAATCAAGAATCTGTTCCAGAATAAAGCAGGTACTTTCCTGCTGTGGAACTTTGTACGATAACTGAAAGATGATGAAATAGACTGAGAATGCAAACAAGAAAGGGTTTCGAGTCTTCAAAGAGAAAGAAAGAAAAATTAACGCATAGTTCTTTGTTGGTTCCCTAATAGTGAATCTAAAAGACCATTTTTATGGTTGAAATAGCTGGTTACAAAAATCATATTCCTCTGATGCAAAGTAAATAATGTAAATAGCAGGTAGCTCTGTGTTAAACTTCATATACAAAGTTGTATCAACTTGTAATGTTTCATATACAAAGACATTAAATATTATCCTAGTTGCAACTGCTCTGATTAGTTTTTACAAGTGGCAATTTCATTAGAAGCAATAGCCCGTGATCATCTCTATCTTAACTTCATCCTTCTACTAGGCAAAGAAAATGAGATATTAAATTATAGTTCATATATCGGCTCAGTAGTCTAGGAAGTCATGAAAAGTATCATGCTGAATAAATTTACAATTAACTTAGCTTCAATTTTATAATTTACCAATCAGTAGCTACAACATGGAAATTCAGTGCATATGAAGCTCCTGAAATCTAGAATTTACAAATTTACAATCAACTTAACTTAAAATTTATAATTTAGCAATCATTAACTAGAACATGGATATCAATGCATATGAAGTTCTAAGAATCTTGAGTTGGGTTGCAATTGACATCATCTTCCTAATATAATGCTGAGTGCACTCCTCATCCCTGGATTAACTTTTTTTAATTTCTTGACAAAAATATAATGGTAGAAATCACGAGGACAGATATAAGCAGCTACCTGGTGTTTTATATTATAAAAATAAACTCACATGAATTTTAATAACAATAATCTACAACCCCAATTAAAACAACAGCAGAAACTTCTGGCAAGCATAAACATGCTTAAAAATCTTTTAAAATTTGTCGCACCTCAGGTTGTTGATTGCCTGATCCAACATCAGACTCTGCACCAGAAACCAAAGTTGAGTGAATCATTCTAGATTTTCTTGAAGAGCGTCCAATTTGTTGGCAAGACTTCCCTGGAATGTCAAATTTTGATGCACTAGGTTGCACAGAAGAAGAGCATGGGGTGGAAACTAGTTGATCTTTAACAATACTTTTATCCAAATCCCCAAATTCAAAACCCCAAAGTGATGCAAAATCTTTAGCAGAAGGGCATCCTAAGTAGCTACTGACTAGCCGTTTCTGATGGTGGGAGGAGACCTCATGCAGGCACCGGTCACAGCCAAGACACATCAGCATCCGGTGGTCCAAACACTGAGCGTAAGCTGGATGGTTCCTGCATGAGTCACATAGGAGGGTACGGAGATGCCGGTTAAAAAGTGCATTAGCTGAATGGACCTTTGCATCGCAGGAAAGGCAAAGATATGCTGCATCAGCGTTACAGTAAACGACTGGCCTCAAGGCCATGCAGAATTCGCAAACTTTCTCCATTGTAAATAATTACTTCCAGGTCATCAATGATCCCACAAATCCAAAAACTCATAGGTTAAAGTTTCAGTTTTGTAAATAATAACTCCATGAATCATTTCAGGACCGACAGATACCTTTAACATTAAAAGACAGCTTTCCTTTTAGTAAATTTTTTCTGCAATAGTTTCCAAGAGCTGAAGCAAGCTTCCTGCATCCAAAATGAAGAAGTCAGTGGCATACTAAGTGAAACAGCTGGAATTTTCTTCCCATTGTAAAGAAAAAAAATAATAAATTCACCACCACAAAATCCTCTAAATGCGACCAGCAAGACCTCAAAATTGCTAGTTATCCACTTAGGGCAGTCTTCAGACTTGAGTTAAAGAAGAATCAATTCTGGGTTACGCAAAAGGTATTTTGCAAAACATGGTCAATTCGTCGGTTCGTTGACAATGAATAATTACTCTATGATCTTTAAAAATTATTTTTATTCTTTCAGGCGTGACATCCGCATGCTTACAGAATCAATTCAAGTGGATAAGATGTCTGTTGCTAAAAACTTTACAAGGAAACCTTTATTGATAACTTCAGTGCCTGTGTATAAGATAAGAAGGAAAAGGTCTGAACCTGCAAGAATAAATAAATAAAGAGGGCCTTCGGAGCATCACAGGTATCAGATCAGAAGAAATGGTCAAAATAATATAAAATTTATCCTAAACTAAATCATCAAAAAGATTAATATTCGCTCAATCAACACTAATTTTACTCCAAACAAAAAAATAATAATTATATTAAAAAAAAACAGTAAAAATGTGAGTACGCAACTGTCATGGAGGTGATTTCAAACCGAAAATTAAAAAAAAAAAGTCTGAAAAACATTAAATTCCCTCAAATAATTAAAAACCTATTCATCCCCAGATGAATAGTCAAAGAATGACATGATCAAATAACAGATCTAGCACAAAAGATGGCATATACTATAGATTATAATTCCCTAATAAAAAGAAAAAGAAAAAGGAGAGGCTTTCTTAACGTGCCTGTGATTAATTTCTTCGGAAGAATGGAGACTCCAGAAAATGATCGGAAAAATTAAGCTCAACAAGAAGAGAGTGGGGGAGACTTAAATAAAGCTGCTTAGCTTTCTCCCTCTTGTTCATCGTTACCTTTTTAGGCTGACGTGTAAGCTTGGAGGGTGAACTTTTTGCTGACGTGGAACTAGACACGTGGTTTTCATCACGGGTCCCACCACTAGCGTTATCCTTCTGCATGTGAATCCCTCCCACCCAACTTTTCTTTTCTTTTATTTGGTTTTATTTATTTTTTTCCATTTACTATCAATTTTCCCCTCTCCATGCGAGCAGATAATATTTCTAATCGGGTTTTTAAACAATGAGTTTTTCTATATCAGTTCGACTTTATGTTTAATATGATTGGTTGGAAATCCATCAATTCTTAAGCAATATGGAAAAAATTATTTATTTATAAAAGGATATTGATTTATTTATTATAGAAAAATGACAGTTTAACTATTTTTAACAATAGCCATTTACATATAATTATTTTCATCTTGCATATAAATACTTGGTTAATTGTAATGTAACTATTTGTTGAGTTGTAAATTAGGGACACCCTAGAATCAATTACATTTGCCAACAGGCAATAGCTTCTTCTTTTTTTACTTCTTCTTTTTTTAGGTTTTCTAGAACTAATTATCTTGTGAAATTAAATTTAATTATAGCATTTCATTTTAATTCAACTAATAAAAAAATTTAAATTAACATGTTTAGATGTGATCAGACTTATTTTATTTTGTTTTGTATATTATTTCCATTAGCTTTATCTTATTTATTTAATGGTTTCTAAAGACAAATAGATAAGTGAGTATTTAAGAAAAATATTTTTAATATTATTTTTTTAATTTTTAATAAAAAGGATTGATGTAGAATTTATTTTTCTGATATTAAATTTCGTTTAAAATTCAATTCTTAATAACTAAAAAAATTACAAATATAAATTTAATTGTTTCAAAGATTCTGTTAGCAAATCGGTGGTTAATGTCTTTTGTGCGTGAGAGTGAGGAAAGACTTGTCGTGATTGGGATCCGAAAGTCGTCCTTATCCAGCCAATCGTTGTCCAACACGTCTTCGAGGTTCAAAAGATGACAGTTATGAGGTTCTTTGAGGCTGTTAAATCCACGCGCCAAAGGAATTAATTACACTTCCCACCAGATTTTTCTAACACGTGCTCACGGACACTTTTTTTTTTTTTTTGCCCCTTTCCTTTTCTTTTTCGGATGGCTGCTAGAAAACATGCTAATAAAATATAAGGTACATTAGTTTTCCCTATTTGCGCTTGAATCACATATTTTATAAAAAAAGATTTCCCGACAAATTTTGAATTACATAAGAGAGGTATGTCTCCTGTTTTAAATTTCATCTCAGCCTTCCAAAACCTTTCATTAAAAATCCCAAAACCCAACCATTGATCTGGATTTTTTGGGCTCAGTGGCAACCACCTTACCGTAGCATCCAGGGGCAAGAAAAAAATTTATAAACCAAGAAAATAAAAAATTAATTGAAAAAATTAAACTATAAAAAATTAATTAAAATATTTTAAAAACAATTAAATTTATTTCAGTTTTTATTTTATAAGTTTGAAATCAAAAAACAAATTGAGCCGAATCGATTTAGTTAAGAAATAGACCAGATCAGGCCAAGCCAAATAAAAAAAAATCAATTAGAAACTTCAAAAAACCCAAAAACGATATAATTTTCAGTTTTTAATATTAAATAACTAAAACCCAATTAAACAGAACCGAAACCAATACTGGTTTCACTTTTGTTTTATTTTTTTAATAAAATTTCAGTTTAACTATTTTTATAAATAAAAATTAAACCAAAGTACAAACAATCACCTTTGACATTAGCCTCTATCCATCAGAGCTTTCTTTTTCTAGTTCTGGTTCCGGAGAACCTAGAGAACCGTACTAATATTAAAGAATAAAACACTGGGAGTTTAGATCAACAGAGAATCTTCTTAAAACAAAATGTATACACCACAGTTACAATATGCTCCACTCTCAGAGATGACACAAAATAAATTTCTTGATCAGACAACTCGGTTTTGTCGTCTCCGAATCAAATTCAACATTCCATGTCTTGTGCTAAATAAAACAGATCTGTACAATTGTCTCAAGTTTTAAGGCTTAGAACTTAATCATATCCTCAAATAAATAATCAAGAACTGGAGGGCTAATGGATGCAGGCATGCTTTGCAGAAAATAATAATTCTAGCAGTAGCCCTTCGATGTCGTGGACGCTAAGGCCACCAATACAACCCTGTCATCAATGTAAACGTACAACCTCGAGTTACATGTACGCGCGGGTTTCTGCTTCTTTTTCATTTTTCATGATTCGTCGGTTTTCTTTTCTGGCCATTCCATTACAGTGAATCTTAAGTGGTAATATATTCGTTCTTTATTATCTCGAATCTAGAATCCACACGAGACTTAAAAAATAAATAAAATTGATTCGATGTCCTTGCTTCTTTTAAATGGCAGACTTTTGCAGTTAAAGACGCCACTATGATTCAGAACAATTCCAAACATTCGATTTTATAATAACTATTCAATCCATTCCCAACACACGGGGAAAAGAAGGACAACGCAGAAGACAACTAACAAACATATCATTACTTTTTTGACACGATTTCTTGATTTCTTCAGCAAGTGCAGCAAGTTAACCGGACAATGATAAGAAAAGTAGATTGATCCATGTTTTAACTAGATTGAACAATGTTCGAAAGGATGTGCTAAATCAACATCAACGTCCTTGCTTATCTGTTGTCGACAGGGAAATTTTATTCCCTTGTACATCTGATCAAGGCTTCTTACTTCATGGTAGGATGAATATCCTCGTTATAATCAATAGAATTTCTTTCCTTCAAACTTATCTTTCCTTGATGCGTAGAATATACATGCTAGATAAAAATTAACATTCCTAAGAAATTAAGATCACTTTATGCTCGTACTTAGATTTCTACATTGGTTACAGGACCTCTGAACCAATGACGAGCACTCAAGATCCAAGAAGAGATGGTAAGAATTAGCAAACCACCAACAGCTACAGGAGTGTAGTTGAGCGTCTCGTTAGTGATGGGGTAGGTTACAGGCAATGAGAAGAGGATTGAGATAGTTGCTACCCAGAGGACTGCAATCCATCCAACAAGGACACCATAGCGACCCAAGTTGAATGGTCCCGGGATAAAAGACTTGCGTGCCAAAGTCAACCTGAAGAAAATGGGTAGGGCGTAAGCAATGTACAGCCCAATCGTAGCAATAGAAACCATGGCCTGAAATGCCACCTCACTTCCAAGATACTGTAGAAGATAACGAGCAAACAAGGGGCACACAGTTAGCATATAGGAAGAAGCAATAAGTAGAATGCATGCAGACATTAGTGGTTAAATGCAAAATTGTGTGCCTTGGCCAACCACAAAAATGACATGCTTTTTACTAGGTCTGTGCCTACTCTCTCTCCTCAACCAAGTTTGTATTTGATATCATGTCCTGGATTCATAGGCAATCAAAAGTATGGGCAAATAAAATAGTCATTACTGAATGTAGTCTAACGACAAACTCCACAGCATGATAGCAATAAGATTCTTGAAATGAAATTCAGAAACTATGACAAATATAGCAAACTGAAAATGGTGAAAACTGATTACCGTCAATGCCATGCAGAATGATATGACCGCAGAGAGCCAAACAGCATTTATGGGGACCTCCTGCTTGTTCACTTTGTGCCAAAGTGATGAGAGTGGCATGGCTCCATCTCTAGAAAACGCATAGGCCATCCTGAAAATGAACATTCAAAGATTACTCAGCAATCAAGTAAGGATTGTAAACTCATCACTAGTTTCAGATAACATGAGATATCAACCAAGCGAGATTACCTAGAGTTGCTTGTAACTGAAAACAAGCGAGATTACCTAGAGTTGCTAGTAACTGAACTCATTCCACAGAAGAATATGGCAACAGCAACCACTCCCAAGCAAATAATTCCACCAACCCCACTGCCATATCTTTTCTTAAAAGCTAGGTAAAATATTTCAGCAATGGCATAACCACCAGCATCATTGTCTTCACTCAAGAGGTAAGAGATGTTGGTGACTGCAAAGGTGATACCAAGTATGTAAAACCATCCAAATATAACTGATATCCCGATGGCGCTAATTATTCCTTTTTGGCCATTCTTATCCGCATTCTTAGTTTCCTCTGTCTAGAAATAACAGTAAGAAAGAAAAGATTATTTAGTTTCATTCCTCCAATTTTCCATAAAGCAGCAGAAAAGTGGAAAGGAAACACAGTTAATTAATTATGCAAGTAAATAAATATGTGAGCTTGTAATGCTTTTGAAGAAGGAACTACTTGATTTAAACAAACTGGATGTTCTTGGTTTGACTTTTGAGTTTATAAACAATGAAACATAAACGTGAGAAGTAAAGCAACATCTGAGATTCCCATAGGAATTAGGACTCTGCGTGATACGAAGAACAATTCAACTTACCATATGAGCAGATGCATCATACCCAGTGAGGGTATATTGACTCATCAGAAGCCCCAGAACAAAAATGTAAGCTTTACTATTGATTCCATCCCCATTATCAGTGTTGAAGTGTGTAAACACAAACTTGGCACTAGCCCTTTCCGTTGCAACAAGGGGAATGAGTATTGTAAGAACCACAACACCTAAGAATGCAAAGGTTCAGTAAAAATTGAAACAATAAGAGAGACAGAGAAAGATAGTTGGCTAAAGAGAACAACGATAAACTGTAGCTGGAATTTTTCATACCTACAAGATTCCAGGCAGCAGCCAGCTGTCCGAAGAAAGATAAGAGTGAGATGGGAAGACTATTTAGTGCAGCATGCAGGAGTAAAATCCCCCCATGCATAGCAATAACTACATATTTGGATGCTTCATATCCACCACCATTTTTTCCACCTGTGCTAAGGAGAATGATAACCTGAATCAGCTGTGCAAGTGAGAAATCTACACTGGTTGTAACAGCCCACTGGAAATAAGAATGTACATGAAGTGGTTAGAATTTATAACAGTGGAAACTGAAGGCAGCAAAATCGAGTGTGGATTCTTAGCTGTACCTGACCAACAATGTTGAACCTGCAAGGAAAAAAGACAATTCACTGCATTAGAGTATGTTCAAGGGAGCAAAAGTGGCTGACTGTACCAGCTATATATCTAACTTTTTCTTGAAAAACCAAAGAAGACAACATAATTATATCAGTGATATGAACTCAAAAGAATAAGCTGGAGAAAAGCAATGACTGCTAGATAATTAAATTCACACCCTCAAATTCCATGAAGATTCAGCTCAATACAGAATAAGAACACTTACTATGGTTTGTTGACTCAAGTTTCAAGCGTGGTATATATCTGAGGTGTTGTACAGAAACAAATCAATTGTATGTGTCTTAATTCACCCTCACTAAAATGAAGGTCAGTGTGAAAACTACATTTAGCGAATCACCATTTCTTTCTTTCCTTGGTGACTAAAACTTTTTGAATTTCTCTGCGAGCATCCCCCAGAAAGCTTGTTTGAACCCACATTTATTCTTGCAATGCAGATGCTATAATACATTTTGAAGCATGCTCACACAAGCTAAATAAATTCATGAACTCAAACGTATTGCATAATAAGAAAAGGAGCATGTCCATACCATTCCAGCGCATTATATTTCAGCACATCATCCACCTGAGTGTGATTGTTTCAGGCTCAACGCAATATTACTCTGACTCCATGGGTATGGTTACTAATTAACCAATTCAATTTGCAGTACAATGAGCAAAGTTCAAGCATAAAATGTCAGAAAACTTCAAGTTCCCGCGGCCTATAATGTGAAAAACACCAGCCTATAAACGGTGCCCAAAAATAGAGGGATTCTGAAACCATGACCCAGGAAGGAAAACAGAGAGCATCAAGCATATTGAGACCCTTATGTCATGGCTTCTACTGCGGGAAATTTTGCGCAGCCTAAAAAGTTCCATGTTTTGAAGTAAAGGATTAACAAAGTTGGTGGTAACAACGATAAGGTCATGAGAAATGAAGGCAAATAAATTGTGAACGCCAAACCACAGAATTCCAAAACACAATCGAATTCTAAGCTGGCAAGATGATTTAGGAACCAAGAAAACTATAGGAAACAAGAAATATTACCAGCCAGTTATCCAAGATGCAAAGGGTGCCCAATTAGGACCAGCAAGCTTTGCACTCCAATAGTAAAGACCACCAGAAGTTGGATAAGAAGAGCAAATTTCAGCCATGGATAACCCAACAATCATGGTGAACCCACCAGCTATGAACCACCCATACTGTAAAGAAACTGGCCCTCCAAGATTGAGACCAGTATTGTAAAGTGTGGTTATACCAGTCAACACTGATATGATCGAAAATGAAAACGCAAAGTTGGAAAACACCCTGCAATTTTATAATCATATTGGTCCAATTCATTGGTGATTCATCAGAAGGAGAAGGTTGCCAAGAAAGCTTCAAAACAGGAAACAAGAAAAGGGTTCTTGAGAGATTTACGAGAGATCACGCTTAAGCTCTTGTTTGTAGCCAAGCTCTTTAAGACGGGCAGTGCCTGTATCAAGGAAACCGCCGCCGTTTTGAGCTGTATAAGTTGGAAGACCCATGAAGATGAGAGAGATAGAGAATCAGTAGCCAAAAACCAATCAATCTCTCTTTCTAACTCTCTGTCTGTTATGTTCCCTCCTTTCCTATACTCTACAGCTTGTCTCAATTTTATCCTTGTTTGCCTGGTGTCGACGCAAGCAATCTTTACAGTTAACTACAGTAAACATCTCACTGCTATCCAGGAAAAGTGGATAGTACACCAATGGCGGGGTGTTTTCCCTTTTTAATGTACTTTAGACAAAATAATAAGCGATGAGAAAGTTTAGATGAACAGTTTGGTAAATATCATTTGCATTTCGATGGCATGCGCGACCATCCCAATCATTATTAAAGACTTCAACTTTACTTTGTAGTGTTGATTTCATTATTTTCGTGTAATAAAAATTATTTTTAAAATATTTTTTATTTAAAAATATATTAAAATATTTTTTATTTTTAAAATTTATTGTTGATATAGTAAAAGATAATCTAGAAATAAAAAGAATTAAAGAAAAAAAATTCGTAAAACACTTTATGAAAATATTTTTTTATAATACAGGGTTTAAAAAAATTAAAGCAAAAAAAAATTAAAATTTCAAAAAACACTATGAAAATATTTTTTTATAATACAGGGTTGATTCAATGTATTTACAGATATTTTCTTTCTTTTTCTATTTTTTACTCATCTCTTTTAATTAAGATTTGTTGCAGCTTATTTTTCTAAAATACTATTATTCTCACCAGTCAACGAATTTTTTAGAAAAACAATTTTCATTTTTTGATGGCAGCTTTCATATTTGGTCACATAAAGTTCGAAGGGACATTAAGGAAATAATATTTTTACCAAAAAAACACGAAAGAGGATCTCGGATTGTGATTTGCGAGGATTTTCTTGTCCGGATATAATTTTGTGAAGGTGCTTTTTCAGGGGAAAAGGGAGGGGGCAGCTTACAGGGGATATCACTTCACCACGGTGTGAGGTTATCAAAGGACATGCAATTTATGGAGAGTGGGGGGCCCTGAATCTTGACCGACCGTGCATGGAAACACCGCAGCGTGCCCATTTGTTAGCCCAGAATCACGTGGTCCGACCATTCTCTTAATTGTGTCCCCAGGGCACCTATGTTTTTCTCTCTCCCTGAATTTTGTCTGGGTGGCAAGGGATAAAAGATTTTATAACAGAAGATGAAATTTCCAGCATGTCTTGCCTCTGTGGTTTATTAAATAAAAATATTCATGTATAAATTTAAAGTTTTTTGCAAGAGGAGATAAGGAAAACGGGAGTGGTGAGGTGGGGAGAGAAGTAGCATGCAAAATAAAGGACAAGAGATAAGGAGATTGGCTTTCTCATGTAGTAACTCTAGCATCCATCTCGTTAACAAGTTGCAGGTCTAAAAAGAGTCTGAAAAAAGGATGTGATCAGGACAAGTTTGGAAATTCAGGGGAGATTGATATGAAAACTAGATTTAGGGGGGAATCTAAACAAAACATATATTTCAAGGGAAGATATTTAAATCTACTCAGAAAGAAAATTTCACATAATCTCTCCACAAATAATTAGAAGAAAAAAATCAAACAAGGCCTGCAGTGACAATTAATGAGGCTAAGAAACAATGTTTTTTTAACAAAAATTAGTGCAGATGTTAAACTCATAACATTCGAAATGATACATGTTTGTCATTTTACTAAGAAACCGACAATTGAGCTTGAATATAAGATTCGAAGCTGGATGAACTTCCTTATTAACAGTAACCACGCAAACCAATTCTTCGAAGATGAGTAGGATTGGGATGGTTTATACCATTATATGCATCCAAGGCTTGGATGGTGTCATGGTCTAAGCTAACTCTAAAGGTTACCGTACATGCAATTATTTCTTTTTATATTGGCTACATATACTTTTTTCTCCTGGTTCATGTATATGCTTTATGTTTCCTTACAGTGGATATCCATTTTCCATCTGTAGATATCAACCTTCCTTTTTCCAAGATTCAACCTAGCCAAGAGCCAAGAGATTTCTCACCGGAGGATATTTTCCCGGAGACATACTATATGTTATACTCATTTCATACATTATGCAGTAAATGCAACTGCACAAAGTCAATGGTCGAGACTTGAAATAGTAATTGTCAAGATGGTCCCTACTATCAAACCTGAATACCATATATTTTATAAATGCAGGTACCTTCGTTTCATATACAATGAACAAGTCAGGCCTGAGACCGTTCCTTATCAGTCAGACTGATTCTGAAAAAGCCTAACAATCACGAGAGCTAGCTGTTTGCGTTCAGTGATGATATAAATGCTAGCGGGAAAATGTGAACACACGTTTTCGTGGCAATTATTACTTGGGTCGCTTGAAAAATATTATTTTTTCCATGGTTAGTTTATATAAAATTTATATTTGGTTAAAATTATAATTTAATTTAATTTTAATAAAAATTATAACATATTTAGTTAAAATTATAATTGGAGTTGATATTATATATAAAATAATTAAAAAATATATAAATTGATTTATTGTTTTTTAATAAAAAAATTAACATTTAATATAAATAATAATCAGCATAAAAAGAAAATTATTCATTTAAAAAAAATAAACTTTATTGCTCTATCAAACTTGTTGTAATTTCATTATGAATATAATCCATACGCGAAACCTTTTATTCTCACATATTTGTGATTGTGTAACCATATCAGTTAAAGTATCACTAAGAATAAAATGAGGATGGCAATCAAACTCGATATATATAACATCTTTGATTGACTTCTTTCAAATGTAGTTATGCAATATCATTGATGTCACAATAATTTAAACTTGTGTTTTGTAAAGAAACACTGGTATGTTTTGTAAGATTCTCCACATTTTCTTTCTTCAAACTCTAAATGTACATTCTATTACACATCATAACAATAAATGGACATAGTTAAACATCTCTTCCTAACTTTAAAGTTGTTTTTGTCAATAAAATTCAGGAAGATAATATATCTTACTTTTATATGGCACCAAGTAATCATACTCATTTAAATTTCTCAAATTAGTTAGATAATACTTCCCTACAATAAGATAATAATAGTACAAAACTTATTTTTTATTGCATACATAAAATAAATTTATTCAAATTGAACAACATCTAAATTTTTTATTTCATAATATTTTCTAGTGCTTCAAAAATCTTATATTTGGATTGTTAATTGCCTCATGAAATATTCGTATATCATGTGTACTACCTTCTCACCTAGCCCAAATAAATGTAAATTGCACGTCAAAGTTACATGTTATCATTATATTTTAAGTTGGTACACCTTTTTTTATCAATAAATAGTATTTAGTTTACATGTGATACACAAGTACGTACATGTATTCCATCAATCATGCCTATACACTTCTACAAAAACAAAAAAATAGTTTCAAAATCAATTTAAATATACTTCAAATATTTTTTATAACCTTTTTTAATTATTTAACAACTTAGATAAAGTATTTAACAACCAATAAAAATTGCAATAAATCCAAGATATATGCCACATTTCAAGGTGAAAAATATTTTATCTAAGTTGTTAAATAATTGAAAAATATTATAAAAAATATTTGAAGTACATTTAAATTGATTCTGAAACTATTTTTTTGTTTTTATATAAATGTATTGGCACGATTGATGGAACACGTATATATGCTTGTGCATCAAAAGCAAATCAAATACTATTTATTAGTAGAAAAGGTGTACCAACTTAAAATATAATGGCAGCATGTCGCTTTAACATGCAATTTACATGTATTTGGATTGAGTGAGAAGGTAGTGCACATGATATAAGAATATTTTATAAAGCGATTGATAATTCAAATATAAGATTTTCAAAGCCATTACAAGGTATTGTGAAATAAAAAATTTGGATATTGTTCCATTTGAATAAATTTATTTTGTATTTGCAATAGAAAATAAGTTTTATATTATCATTATCTTGTTATAGAGAAATATTATCTCTTTGACTTGGGATATCTAAATGAGTATGGTTACTTAGAACCATATAAAGATGAGAGATATTATCTTCTAGAATTTCATTAACATTAACGAGGATAACCACAAAGTTGAAAAAAAATATTCAACTGTGTCTATTCATCGTTACGATATGTAATAAAACATATATTTGCAATTTGAAAGAAAAGGTAAAGAATCTTGCAAAACATGTTAATATTTCCTTACAAAACACAAGTTTAAATTGTTGTAGCATTAATGACACTACATAACTACATTCGAAGGATGTCGATCCAAGATGTTGCATTTAATGAGTTTTATCATCATCCTAATTTTATTCCTGCTATTTAACTGATGTTGCTGCACAATTACAAATATGTAGGCATCAAAGAACTTCACATATGGATTATGTTCGTGATAAAATTGTAATAAGTTTAATGAGACAATACTGTTCATTTTTTGAAATGAACAATTTTCTTTTTATATCGATTATTGTTTGTACTAAATGTTATTCTTTTAATTAAAACAAACAATAAATTAATTTATATTCTTTTGAGTCATTTTATATATAATATCAACCTTAACTTTAATCATAATTTTAACTAAATATATTATGCTATAATTTTTTATAAAATAAAATCAAATCATAATTTTAATCAAACACATGTTTTATATGAACTAATCACTGTAAAAATAATTTTTTTAAAATCATCTTTTTCAAACCATAACTGCAATGATTATCATAAAATCAAACACACTCAAAGTTTGCTACGCTTGCGGTTACCACGCAGGTTTTTGTGGGTCTCGGATGACACAATATGTGGTTTGCATCTAAACAAATATATTAAAATTGTAATGCAACCTAAACACATAACCTAACACAGTTTAAACTGAGACTACTTGCCTAAGTGTGGAGTATGGAGTGTAAACACGTATCAAGAATAGGTGGTTGAAACTCCCATGCTGATAACTCCAAGCAGAATACTCGGTCGCGTGTTTTTATCTAAACAAGTTGGAAGTTTCGAGTTGCGATCGTGGAAAGGCAATCATATATGCCTTGTGACGAAAAACAAATTAAGAGGAGCAATCCTATTCCTATAATTCTACAAATCTAAAAATGAGTAATTACCAGTCCTATATTTATCAAGCATGGCTGATTTTCTCCTTTTTTTTTAAAAAAAAGTGAAGTATATTTTGTAACCATTAATAAACTCTAGTAGTGTTTGGAAACACAGTTAGAATTGTGTTTTTTTAAAAAATTGTTTTAAAATTGTTTTGATGCTGATATTAAAAATAATTTTTAAAAAATAAAAAATATATATTACTTTAATATATTTTTAAATAAAAAATATTTTATATTAGCAAAGTTGAAAGTTTATATCTTTTATTAGATTAGATGCTGGGTCCATTCTAGACATTTGATTGGAAAAGCCCTCCTGGATTCTATTTTAACAGATTGGGCCTTAAAACCATCACGTCTCTGCATTCGGCTAACGGCTTTTGTTGAGCTACAGATATACCTAGATTTTTTTTTTTCCATCTCTGAATTGGGCCTGGGCCCGTCAAATATGATGCTGTCAGACCGCAGAGAGTAGAGAATTCTGGGCAGGATTGGAGCCACAGCGAGGATGCCGATTGGCATTTGACACAAATCATAAACAATCAGAAAATGTTTTTTCTAGCCCAATTTCAAAGGTCAAAACCATCTTTATCAAACCGCAGTTCAAAGTCCAAAACTTTTATTGAAAGAATAAAAAATTCTTTTTTTTTTTGGAACTCCCCACTAGTTTTGCCATCCTTCCCTTAACAACTAGTACATTATCTTTGCATTCCGCTACAAATGGGATAAAATTTTAAAATATATTAAGAAAATATAGAATTTTTTTATTAATAATTTAATTATAAACTCTATGTGGGGTCTTCTGTTTTTTTACCTAACACCTATTTTGAGTATATATTTTTTTATTTGTCCAAAATACCTAGTAAATATCTTAAAAATCTTATTAAATTAATCTAGGCCACAAAAAACATAAAAAACCGCTCAAAACACAGTATTCACCCAGCACAAAAGTTTTTTTATCAAGCTTAGATATAATTTTATAAGTGTTTTCAAGATAAAAAAACATCTAATATTAATTTTTCTTATCATATAAAGCTATTTAATATAAAAAAAACAATTATTATAGAGGCTGAATTCATCCCCAGCAAATACTTTCTTTCTCTAAATCAAAATGAGGGGCTTGAATGAATTTTAATAGAAATTTTCAGTCTATCACATATATTATTTGTTTTTTTCACTCATATCCCCTTTCTTTTAACTCAAGCCTCCCTTGCCAAAAAAAAAAAAAAAAACAAGTAATTAAGTTTTAATTTGGTTCCAAAAGAGTTCGATCATAATTTTTTTAAATCACAACGTTATAATTAACAGTGAAATGGGAGAGGATGCACGTTATTTTTTATAACACTAAAAACACCGTACGTTTTTGCATTATGTGCATTATGTATAGTAATGTATAATGACATTTTTCCAAGTTTTTACTTTCTGTGTTTATATTTTTTTTTTTTAATTAACAAGATGATTGGACTAGTTTACATGCATGGCTAATTTTATGGTCTTAAAGTTAATGATTATATTTTTAGTGATCATTATATAAATAATTAAAAATATAAATATAAAATTATAAAATAAATAAATTTTTTAATTTTTAATTTTTATCATTTAACTACCTCTAAATAATTTTATAATTTTAATTATTAAAATTATTAGTGAATGCTGCCTAACAAGAATTGCATAACGAAGCCCAATGACCTTATACTCCACTCATCGTTTTATCACTGGTCAGATACATGCATAGGTTTAAATTAAACAGATCACGGGATCTCCATCAACTACTTTAATTAAATAAAAAAAGGCGAGCTAAGAAGAAATAAGAAGGAAGAAGCGCACTTACCAGCCAGTGAGCCAACAAGCAAGAGGCCCATTAAAAAAAAAAAGGCGAGCTAAGAAGAAATAAGAAGGAAGAAGCGCACTTACCAGCCAGTGAGCCAACAAGCAAGAGGCCCCCAATCTTGGCCACAAAGCCTTGCACTCCAAAAGTAAAGCCCGCCAGAAGTAGGATAAGCGGAACAAATCTCAGCCATAGACACCCCCACGGTGAGGGTCAGCATACCCACTACTGGCCACCCATATACCATCGTAACTGGCCCACCGTAGGTTAGACCCGAACTGTACATCGTTGTCAGACCGGTGAGGACTGACACAATGGAGAAGGTCACTGAGAAATTTGCAATTAGCCTACACGAGTCGCAAGATAAACAAGCCATATTCAGCGGAAAAGAAAACATAGACGGGAAGTTTAATTTATCAAGAGTTGATCAAGGAAAGGATATACGCACGAGAGGGTACGGCTAAGTTCTTGCTTGTAACCCAGCTGTTTCAATCGACTGTCATCGGAAGCATTAACAATGCCATCATCATTCCGAAGGGGGAGATAAACACCTGCTGTATCTTCATTCAGATCTGTCGTTCCGCCTCCCATCTCTTGAGAAGCTGAAAGGGAGAGTGTGATGTTTTGTTTCTGAATTTCTCAAAGATCGATGTCCAAGCCTTTAACATCGATTGATGTTCTTGTTTCTATAAGGGAGTCTGGTTGCTGTAAAAAGGAGCAATTCCAATCTAACAGTCAAACAGACAAACAACTCCTTTCTTGTAAATTTCTTGCCTTATTTGCCTTCTCGATTGGCAAGTAGCTTTGCTTTTTTCCATGAGTAGAGAAATGATGGAGTGGGAATCACATGCTGCTTTTCTTTATTGTTCTTTTTGCGGACCCCCTTGGCAATTGTATAGTTGTTGTTTGCACGATTGAAACTGTTATAGCGTGTTTTTTACGGTCACTTAGCAACCAGTTTATATTGTTTTTAAAAATATTTTTATTTAATGTCAGCTAGTTTATATTGTTTTTAAAAGTATTTTTATTTAAAATATATTAAAATAAAATATTTTTAAAAAATTATTTTTCATCTCAATAATCAAAATATTTTTTAAAAAAAATTATATTTTATCCAGACTTATTTAAAATGCAACACCGAATAAGAACCCAGGTGACTTTCAAAATAGTTCGTAAGATCTAACAAAACACGCGCAAGTAAAGCCCGCGATCAAACGGAGCAAGGGATACAAGTCTGCTTTTAATTCATGTTAATAATTGGATTTTATTCAAATTCAATATTCTAACAAATACATGACTGCGCAGGTGTCAGCATTCTAAAATTCTTCGTATCTCCTCTTTCTATCCCAAGAAATGAAGCCAATCAAGTTTGAAAATCGTAGTTTTAAAAAGAAAAAAAGAAAAGATCAATGATGATCCCAGTAAAGAAATAAACGTTTTTTTTTATTTAAACATTCGGTTTGAATATTTAAAAAGGAAAGAAAAAATAACAGTTTTATTCCAAAATAAACGAGAATACGAGAGCATAAAGGTATGTAGAGAGATGATTAGACTACTCTAATCACGTTGAGTTTAACCTTTTATTTATGAGCATAAAAAGACGCAGCAAGTTACACTCTCCTCTCCTTTCCTTCGTCTTCTCAGCAAACAAACAGTTCGAATGGAGTCCAAAACGAACAGTGCCGGGCATCAATATTACTGCTCCGCTGAACGGAAAATGAAACTAGCATTGGGCACGCTGTTATCATGGACTCAGATGACTAGTGAGCGAATACAGAGTATACAGGGATTTAGAAGAGGATGTAGCTGACCTGAGAGAAGGGGAAAGAACAGAGAGTGAAAGGGCGAGAATTTTAAATTCAAAGAAAATGCGCGTATCACCTGTAATCTAACTGCATCATTTTCCCTCGGTATACGCTTTCCGCTGTCATGAAAGAAAAACATTTCCTAGTCATGTATATCAGAATTACTCTTTCCGTTACGTTTAAAATGGCATGTATATCTAGTTTAAAAGATAAAACAAACCGGAACAGGTTTTATTTTGATTAGAATCTGGATTCATCCTGAAAATGTCGTTCAAATTATGTCCAAAACATTACAGTTATGTTATGGTTTTTCTATTCTGGTCAAATAGTGTTTTGTTGTTTTTTTAAAAATATTAATTAGTTATACAATATTAATTATATCTTTCGGTTCGATCATTGAATCAAAATCTCCTTATATATTTTTATATTTAAAATTAAAATTTTAGAGCAAACAAAATTTAGAAAGGTCTTGTAAAATTACTTATAGTATTTTTATATTTTATTTAAATCTATAATTTTGTTCATAAACATTATTTTACAGTATTTTTTTTATAAATTATTTTTTTTTTAATTTCATCATTTAATTACAAGTTTATTGATAATTGAATTTTAGAGTCTATTTTAATTTACTTTATTTAAAGTTATTATAATTTCATAATACAAATCATAAATTTGAAGGCTGACTCAAATTATTATAGATTGATTAAATATGTTATCGCCTTAATATTTTTTTAAAATATTTTCTCAAATTTTTTTAGTCAAACAATATTTTACCATTCGTTCATATTATTTTTAGATTTGTTGAATCAATGGGGTCATATTAATTTAATTTATTTTTTTATTTGTATTTGAAATTTCAATTGTATAATTTTAAATTAATTTATTTTTTTATCTGTATTAAAATTATATTTACTAAATTAACATTTTAAATTATATGCATATATACAATCTAGAAAATACAAGTTAAAATACTTTGAAACCAAAAGAATTGAAAAGAAAAGATTGACAACCTTAACTAAAAATGATAAAAATATTTATATTTATGATTTCTTTTTATGCATCTGTTTTTTTATTAGTAAATATTAATAAAATATTATTAATTACTCTGATTACAACGTAAGATTTCTAGTAATTATACCAGGAGTCAGAAAGCTACACGCTCCGAG
This sequence comes from Populus euphratica, assembly GCF_000495115.2. NCBI lineage: Eukaryota > Viridiplantae > Streptophyta > Magnoliopsida > Malpighiales > Salicaceae > Populus > Populus euphratica. The sequence continues at coordinate 5,803,586 of NW_011499845.1, read as the reverse complement.
CTTTGCTGTAAAGTTTCATCCCAGCTACCAGTCTCCTGCTCATGTTAGCTGCACTAAATTATGCTTCAAAAGCATGCGGATTTCTTTCCTTAAAATCACAGGCTCATGTTAGTAATTATTCTGTTTCTTTTGTAGCTTTATGCAACGCCCTGTAACGGATCCGGCACCGCACCACTACGATAAAGTTATGAACTTACATTTTCAATTTATTTTATTATATTACAAAGTATTCATGGAGATGCCAAATCCCAACGTGAGAAAATGTCAAGTCACTCGCAATCTCTAAAAGCAAATGGGACGCATTTACGTTATTATTGGTGACATTTTTTTATTATTAAATTGTTTTTGATGGAATTAGTAATATTATAATCAAAACTTTAAAATACCTTTTTGATTATTTTTTAATTTTTTTTCCTAATTGTAATCCGTGCAAAGCATTTTATAATTTTTTAAAATGTCACTTTTCAAAACAGTGCATTTTTCAACTGCAATATAAACTATGTTATTTTGGTAGTTTATTTTTTAAATTTGTTATTTTACTATTTTTTTAACTAAAAAAGTGCTATTTAAAAAAAAAATTGCGACCGTGCAGGCTCCAATTGTAGATTTACCGAATTATCCTAAGAACTCATATCTGATCGGAACTCACACTCGCTTATTAACTCGAATCATTGCTCATTTCAATGTGTCTCTTGCCAATTGGTTGAAATATAAATAATACTAGCCAACAAAAAAGGACAACAGGCCTAGCTGATTAAATTGAGGCTAAATTAAGTAACATGAACATCATTCCTTATCAATAAGAACCCGTTTGGTAGTAAATAAAAAAAAATATATTATTGTATATAGATTTTATGTTTTTTCACATTTTAAACATAAAAGAAAAAGAAATAACATTTCGCTACTTTATGCATACTGTTTACACAATATAGAATACATTATTAAGTAAATAATGGAAGAGGTTTATACTATTCACTTGAAAAACAATTAATAATGCAATTCTCTTTTTGATAGTGAATTGTACTGTTCACGTGATACATTATTAATTTTATTAATATTTTTTTCTTGAAAAACTAGTATATAGTAAATTAAATTTACTCGTACTATAATATCAATTTTATATCTAATAATATTTTATCTAATTTTATTACACGATCAAAATATAAAATATTATGAAAACTGTAATTCTTATTGGATAAATTTTGTACATACTGTTTACACAGTATAGAATACATTATTAAGTAAATAATGGAAGAGGTTTATACTGTTCATTTGAAAAATAATTAACAGTGCAGTTCTCTTACACTGTTTAATAGCGAATTACATTGTTCACGTGAAAAACTAGTATATAGTAAATTAATTTATTCACACTATAATATCAATTTTATATCTGATAACCAAACACATTAAACTATTTTTTCTTCAACTTTAATTTCAACCACGGTTTTAACCGAACACCTATTTTTTCGAATTAATATCAACTAAAAGTACTTTTTATAAAATAACACCTATTTTTTCGAATCAGTATCAACTAAAAGTACTTTTTATAAAATAACTTTTTTCAAACCACAACCACAACAACTACAGCAATACCTAAGAATACCAAACACGCTCTTCATCACATAACTTCAATGAAGGTTGATGAAATTTGTTTTGTTTTTGGTTTTTTTAAAAAAAAATTATAAAATTTAATCACAATTAATATATATAGATTCATTTGAAAATACCATGAATATAAAAAATATACATTTTTTCATCATAAAGAATGCTTGTAGAAGATAATAGTGATTATTTTTTATTTAATTAGTTTTAGGTTATTAAAACCAAAATTGAATTAAAATGAATTTTTAAAAAATATTTTTATTGATAAAAATATTTCAATTGATAAAAATATTTCAATTGATTTTTTTATATAGTTTAGTTTTTTCAATAAATTTTTTTAATTTAATTGGTTTTTTTCTCACCCTATCACAAGGCATCCACGAATATCTACACTCATTTATTCATTTGACTATACTAACACATTCTATGGACCAAAAGTCAAGTAGAGAAGAAAGAATCCACCTCATAAGAAATATGGACAAAAGTAGATCACAAGCTAGAAAATGCTTAGTCACCTCCTACCGGATTCCAAATCCTCCAAAGCAGCAAACTGGTTTCCGTGTTTCCTGACTTGCTGACTCACAACGGCTAAACTAATGGGCTGCACGTCAAGTTCATTCACAGACTCCCCTGAATTTGTATTGGAACGTGACTCCTCCAGAGCTCTGAAATATTCATAAGGTCCCCATCCTGTGGTCAAGAATATGAACAGGGAAGGCTTAGAAAAATTCATCACTTTCATTAGAGAGTCACTCTCACTCTCTCTGCAGGTTTTTTTCATGAAAAAATGACCCAGCGCTGCTTGAGAACGAACTTCTAACATGTCCAGATGACGCACTCCGCACGCGACAAGATGTTAAAGTAAAGATGCTATTGCCTTTTAAGAGAAAACACAGCAGGGATGCGATATCTTATTCAGAGATCTAGAAAAAATGGAGCCCGTAGCGACAGTAACTAATTAAACTGGGAAATAAAGGCGATGGAAATCTTACCTTCATCATTATATGGGGGTGGGAATAACTGTGCATAGCAGAATGCTGCCACAACCAGCCCTGTTACCATGTGAAAGACGTCCTAAAGTCAAATTTTGAATTCCATGTCTATATATATTGCTTTCTCTATCAGCAAGTGATGACAGAAAACAAACCTAGAAGGCCTCCAGCGAACACATCCTGCCAATGATGCCCGTAATCATCAACTCGAGAGATGCCTACAAGAGATGCAATAAGCAGAGGGAAAAAAACAATGCACAGCTTTGCCACGTGCCCTTTCTGATCAAATGCTTTGATTTTCCCAGATAAGTAAATTGAGAGAAAGCCTAATCCAGCAAAGGACCCTGCATTGCAGCACTTTCTTTTATCAGTTATTACATCTCACATGGCATTCAAGTATCTTCTTTCAAACACTCACTACTTGGAAAGCTGCTGTAAAATAGTAAGCAACGACTGTCTTGTGCCTGAAAAGTCCCAAGCCTTGCTGATCAGCAAGAACTTGAGAGTACTTTGTTTCTCAAACGTATTGCACAATCGAGTTGATTTTTCTTTTTGAAAATGATCCAAATGATAGGAAGTGCAACGTCAAAAGTGGCCAAATAATAGCATCGGTAAAGTTTCAGATTTCCAATAAATAGTATAAATCAACCAAAACAAACATAGAAAAATTTGCAGGATATGGCTACAACTGTACGTAGCTTACAAGAAGTATGGCCGCTTGGGAAACTCTTATGTCCTTCCCTAATGTCACTTTCTCTACCATGACATACTGCATTTCCCCACCGATTATAGAGCTGAACAAGGCAAAAAACAATAAAATTAAAGGATCGGAAATAGTAACAGTGCCAACTAAACGTGAAGCAAACAATTAATAATATTCAAAGGTCAATATCAGAATATAGCAGCTAGCTGGGAACATGGTAACTTCAAGGAAGCAAACAATTAATATAGCAGCTAGCTGGGAACATGGTAACTTCAAGTAAAGATTATTGAAATGGTCGAAAAGCAGAACTGTTGTCAAGGCATCGCCTAAAAAGAGAAAATTGACGGGATGTAAAGCTCTTATAAGAGAGAGAATAAACGTGCTTATATATATAAAAAAATGCACCAACGAGTTAAGGAAAGGGTCGGAAACAGAGGCATACTTCATTCCCATCAGGAAAGCAGCGCCAAAAGAAGTCCGGTCGAGGCCGGCCAACTGCGTTTTTTATTGCATCCGTGATGACCGCAGTAATCAGCACAGAAAATAAGAGGCCTGCTCTCGGTTCATAACAAGTCGTCTTCATTAATATCCCACTTACGTCGAAGCACACATGAAAGAAAAAAGGCACAGGTAAAACATAATAAGCATAGTGCAAACGAAATTACCTAAGATGCTGTGATGCAGATCATAGACATCTTTCCTTCGTGTGTAGAATAAAAGGAAAATGGCAACGGGCAACAAAACTGCGTACATCTGAATATCAAAAAGGTAAAGACCCTGATGAATTATTTTCTCCTTAACACCGCAATGAAGCAAAAACAGAAAAATGAAGTATTATCCAGTTTAATCTGACTTTGGATGTTCAGTCAATACATAATACAATCGAATTTCTGAAAACTTAAAGCCCATCCACGTAACAAACAACTAGATGAGCTAATTCTGAAGAAAACTTACAGGAACACTCCATGCAGGCACTGTGTTTTCTTTCAAAGGATATTTCAGGTCTGTCATCATATCCTTTCCCACAAATCGGTAAAATGGATGGATTACAAAGAGAATGACCTCAATCAACACAAGTAGCAGTAGAATAAGCCAATCCAGCATGTGATCCCTCGCAACTTTGGTTCCATGAGATTTGATAGTGTGTGTACCCATCTCTGCCGACCTCACTCTGCCCTTTTTTTGAAAATACAGTAACATAAAAATTTAGAACTAAAAACTCAGACCGGCAAAGTTAAGGGATAAGACAAAAGCCGATCTCTCCCCATTATTTCCCGTTTCATGACGTGTTACTTTCTTCCCTTTTGTGGCAGTGGTTATTTTAAATAAATCTAATTTCTCAATCAAATTCGTGCAGAATCCCGGGATATGAAATTTATTACAATTAGCATTACACATATTAAATTTCAAGTAATATTACACATGCATACAGCTATATGGTATCTGTTTTGTTTGGTAAGCCATCAATTCTTGTTCGCAGTGTAGATTAAAAATTGCAAACAGTTGAAGCATTTTAGCGCATCTTTACCGACAGACAATTCTGGTGAAAATGAAAACCCGAGACTCAAAGAGTCCATGAAATCTAGTCTTAAAACTTGTTCCTCGTCCAATCCCCAGAAATCCATGGACAACTGTGGTCCATTATACGTATCGATGACAATTTTATCAGAATTACTTCGCAGGCCTAAAAGATATCTTTTCGAATATAATAAAATATTATGTAAATTTATCTCATCAAATCTTGCATGCAAAATGATATCTTTTCAAATACAATTAAATATTATGTAAACTTAACTTATCAAACTTTGCCTGCAAAATGAAAGTACTCCTATGATGATGATGGCATAACAGAAGAAGGAAAAAAGAAGAAGGATAGATTATACTGTATAACTAACCTGAAAGATACGATGGAAATTCGGGAAAGAAAAATATGACAACATATTACTCCACGCCATTGATGCGCTAACTCAGCAATGAAATTATTTTCTACACAAAGAGAAAAGCAGCCGGAGAATGAGTCTGGAAGAGAATGGAAGACAAGTGGAGAACGAGAAGAGGGTACGAAGAGTACTAGTCAGTGACAAGAAAAGGTGAAAAGAATGGAATACTTATCTCAATGGGGAAAAGAAGGGGGAAATAAAACAAAAAGAAAAGGAATTAAGTAATTTCAAAGCAAAACATGGGCGGTAGACAAGACAATGATTTGGCACTGATACAAAGCCAAAAAGGCTAAAACGAAGCGTGTGTTATTATAGAGCACTAGAGCTGTCGCCTGTTTTCCTTCGTATATACATAAAGGGGTACACGACAGTGCTTGGTTTTGGGTGGGATCCCGGAGGCAAGAAAGCGCTTTCAGTTTTGACGGTTGGGGGGAGGGGGAGGGGGTGAGGAAGAAGAACGAGGGCACTTTGAAGTTGATTTTTTGCCGCTGGGGTGGGCGGTTAAGGTTTTCCCTAGATAAGCCGTCGGCGTAGACGGCCTTGTATTTTATACTTATACTTGTCGTTTTCGGATGAAAGTTTCGTGGGCACTGCTAGCTAGGGACAGTTGCACGCTTTGAACAACTGCTGCCTTGGACACTCCCCTCCTCAAAAAGACACATAGTTTTCCGAAAACCTAATTATTGTACAACCGCTAATGAAAACTCCCTTTCAGTCTGATGGTAGAAACAAACACTAAGATTTCGACTTGAAAATTAATCACTGAATCTGTCACTAGTCCACCAAAAAACAAAATACAGAATAAGAATAAAAATAGAAGGAGCGTATAACTAAGATAAAAAAAATATAAATCGGTCCACTATCTGTTGTGCTCTTTTAAGATGACATGCATGCCCGAAACACATCAGATGTTTCACCTCCAAGGGTACCGAAAGTAGATATCAAAGAGACACTGTAGAGATTTATCTTGATAAGAAATTCAAAAACCAAGTGATAATTGACATCCAAATTACTGCAGTATGTGATTAGATGATTAACATTAACATCAGAACGTTCCTCTACAGTTTAAAAATAATAATTAAAATCAAAGGAATATCAGTTGATTTTATCTGCACATGAGACTAGAGTGAAAATTGAAGAGATTTGCAAAACAAGATGACATCACATTGGAGTTGAGGCATCAATGAATGAAAACAGTTGAGTAAAGAGAAAGACGGAGAGAAAAATACATTAGGTTTGGTTATCGTTACTGTTTCGACGAAGACATTTAAGGAAAAACTTTAGTTTTCGTGTCTTTCCCTCTATTTTTTAAAATATAATATTAATTTATTGCTTCTTCCCTTGCACTTTTTATCTTGGACCACAGGTCCACAACTATAATATCATTTATTTATTTTTTATTTTATTTGTTATAACAAGAAAATAAAAATAATAGAGAGGGACACCGGTGGCTCCATCTTTGGATTTCTGGCGAAAAGCCATAATGCGAATGACGCACACGACTAAAACAGCAACCCTCCGAGCACGGATAAGAAGAAAATACATCAGAGTCGGAACGTGAGTGTACATGACAACAAGGGCGGAGCCGTTCACAAGGCTCCGGTGGGCGGTAGCCCAGGTAGGATAATAATAAAAAATAAAAAAAAAAAAGCAAGTTTCAAATGAGGCTTTTCCTCTTTGTTAAAGTTTCTGTTTTCAAGGGTTTATCATTATCATTAGCCTAGTTAGAAAAGAGACGCAGAGGAAACACGAGAAGAAGACAAAACTCTATTATAATCCCTTTTAAAAGGTTTACGGTACCATCGTAGGAAAGTTCAGGATTTTCTTTAAATTTTAAAAAATTTATTTCAAAATTAATTTTTAAATATTTTTAGATTATTTTCATGTAATCTATCAAAAATAAATTTTAAAAATAAAAATATGTAATCTATCACAAATAAATTTTAAAAATAAAAAAATTATTTTAATATATTAAAAAAATACTTTGAAAAACATTTATCAT
>NW_011499845.1:5795839-5795945 GCF_000495115.2 Populus euphratica | reverse complement strand
CTTTATTTACTTTATTGAGATTTGTAGCAAAAATTTCTTGATATCTTAAATGCACTAGATCTTGTATCAACTACTAAAGCATTGCTTCAAACTTTAAGAGATGTCT
>NW_011499845.1:5736981-5795714 GCF_000495115.2 Populus euphratica | reverse complement strand
TGCTTTAAATTTTATTTTTTATATATTTTATGTTATGTATTTGAATTGAAACTTTATTGTTAACTTAATAAATTTATATATCTTAGTTAATAATTAATTTTAAAAAATAATTTATATATATTTATATCATAGCTCAGAATAAAAAAAATTCTTTGCTCCGCCCCAGCATGACAAGGAGGATAAACGATTGCCACGAAATCCTAATTTGGTAGTTGAAGGAACTTAGAATAAAAAAAATTCTTTGCTCCGCCCCTGCATGAGGATAAACGATTTCCACGAAATCCTAATTTGGTAGTTGAAGGGCGAGGAACAGATCCAGATCGATCGGAAGCATTTGTATGACCTTTAAATGAAAAGATGTGGGAGATGAGTTCATGAGGAAGGATGAATTTCCAATTTCATAGTACGGGCAATCTCTAAGGCCGAAAAGGGAAAATAAAAAACCGGTTCCTTCTGCAGTTTTCAAAACAGTTCATGAGGCATTGAAAGACTTCGACGTCACTGTTAACTTTTTGAAATATGGGGAAGAAGTGAAAGCCTTGGGGAATTTATGAGAAAATTCAATAATGACACCCTAAAGATAGTTGATTTGATAGCTTCGGTAGTAGCATCTACTTTGATAGCAGCTATTCCTGGTGAAGAGTTCAAGAAAACTTTGGTATTGGAGGGATAAAAGTCCATGCAAGAGTTGAAATGTACGTAAAGTTGAGAAGGGTATCATGTCTAATGGTAGAGCTTCGTAATCGTTACTATATTAATGGCTAGCTGAGGATCTTGATTGATAATGATAACGCTGCATGCGTGTATATTATACTATGATTGTTTGAGGCTTATAAGGGAAAATCAGATGGGGTTTGTGTTGATAGAGTTTATGTTTGTTCGGCACAAGGATCAGGAAAAAGGATCGCATGGAAGAGAATATCTTCTGGAGACCAATATATTTTAACTTTGATCTCCATTTCTACTTGTCGAACACGAGACACGGAGATCATGATGAGATAGAAATAATTACCACAGGGAAGTGATTCAGTGACACAGAGGGGCTGCGATTGAGCCCGCGAAAAAGCTAGCTAGAAAGTGTGTGAAATGGGATCATTACGAGGCTCAAAGAATAAAATTCACGCTATCACGTGATAATGAATCGCAAGACTTGGAATACTGATTTGTTCGAAAAATCCAAATGTGTTCACGTCGACCCACCAACGATGTGCAAAACTTTCAACGATGGAGAGATTATAAAGGCATTAATTTCAAAAACAAGCCAAGAGCATGCGATATTACATTTTCCCATATCATTATTTTTTGGGTTGACGAACACAAAAATCCATTTTTCATATCACATTTCTATTATTCCCAGAAATTAGTCCGAGTTAAAATGGTTGCTTTATTGAGGATGAGTGATGGCTGCTTCGAATCATTCCAGGTAAAAACACCTTTGTGTCACATCATCATCGTCCCATCTCAGAATTATTTTTTTAAAAAAAAAATTACTCTAAAATTATGTTTAGTGCAATTGTTTTTTTTTTTTAAATTACTCTAAAATTATGTTTAGTGCAAGATTAAGATTTGGAGAGAGAAGCATTTATTGATCACATATTAAGGATATATAAAGTATTAAGAGATGAGATATTAAAAATGTATGGTAAGAATTGAAAAAACTATAGGTAATAGTGGGTCTCATTTGAACTAGATTATAAAAAATATCAGATAACATATATATCGTGTTAAAAAATTTAAGATGGAATCAAAATAATAGAAAAGATGGGGGAAAAAGAAGAAGAGGAAAACATAAACCTCAAAGTGAGGAAAGGATGGGGAAAAAGAAGAGGAAAACATAAACCTCAAAGTGTTTCCCTCTTGAAAAATTAATCCTTTAGTCCTCCCTCTCCAAGGTTACATGTTAATTAATCTCCTTTAATATTTTTCCTTTCCTCTCAAAAATATACTAAACATGAGTGAAGAAGATGAAAAATTATGAGTAAATTCTCACTTCCCTTAACCTTCTATGAACATATCCTAATAATAATTTATTTGTTCTCTAACTTTCAATATCCAGGCAATATATATATATATATATATATATATATATAAGTATGTATGTATGTATGTTGAGGTGGTCTCCATCAGCTACGGATCTTTTATTTGCAACTGGTCGCTCATGAATCCAATTATTCTCCGACCAATATAGCAACTTGGCTATTCTGCGGTTCCATCACTTAAATCATTACGTTTACATATAATCGGGAAAGATATCAAAACAATCAGGTAAGTGCTAGGTGATAGGGAAAAGTAGAAAATAATTGATGACTCGGAAATCACAATAAAACTTATTCTCATTTGTATCAAGGTCTTCGACCTTAATCTAGTAAATGTTTGTTTTTACTGCAAAAATAATGTTTTGATTTTTTTTTGGCTTGAAATTAAAGTTTTTATCATTTTGATATAGTAATAGTATAAATAAATAAATTATTTTAATATATTAATAAAAAATATGTGAAAAAAACTATACTGTAACTGTAGCAATGACTTGGACGGCAATGAGTGCCTGTGGAATATTTATAATGGGAGAGTAAAATTCATTCGTTCTTTCCAACAGCATCAGGTTAAATTCTTCGAACCCACCAAACTTTAATCCTTTTCTACTGCTCCATCGATTGGCAATAGATAGAAGTGAAAATAGCAATGATTATGAATATGAATTTCCCCCTTTTTTATTGCGGACCCTTTCGCGGCATCGTTACTGGTGAGTTGCGGATGATTGATTCGGTGATCCAGTCCATTATAAGCTTCTGGGTATCAATATTCAACTCAGCGGGTGCCTATTCTTTTGTTCTTTTGGGTTTTAAAAGTTGCTGAGCCTCTTGTGCCTTGATTGATCATTGATATTGTTGTCTGATTGACGCCTTGAATTTGCCATAATCTCATGTTCAATTCATTTTTGCTCAACTTCATCGATCTTAATAGAAAATGCAAATCAGTGGTAAACAAATACATATGTATTTGATCCTTTAATTTATTTTATATAATAAAATTATAGCATTTTTTTATCATACTAAAGTATTCTCCTTTGATGCACAAAGAGTGGAAATCCCATTTACTACTTTTTTTTATTCCAGGTGTTCTTTCCGGGCCCTCGTTTTGGATCATGCGAGATTCTCGGAATAAATGCAATTCAAAGCGGTGTTATAATTAATGATATGTGGACTACTCGAGTGTCAATGTATTTAAGTTTTAATGTCTAATAAAAAAATTGAACTTATAAAACGGGTTCACCTTGTCATATATGCATATAAAAAAAAATTGAAAAAAAGAGAGAGTGATTGGAAAGTTTTTCAAGTAGATATTTTAAGCTACAAATTTATTTTAAAATGAATTTTGAAATTTTTTATAAAATATAAAAGTAGAAAAATCATGAAACCGAATTTATTGCATTGTATGATGGTGTTAATTTTTTTTTTAAATGATGCATTTATTTAAATCCACTTCCTTCTAACCCAGACCCAGTATAAGAAAAAATTAACTGAAGAATAATATATTTATGATGATACAAGAAAAAAAATCAGAGTAAAAACACTTCAATGATAATCTGTTTGCTAGTTAATTTATTTTCTAAATATTAAGAAAAATAATATACTTTATAATAATATAATATATAATCATTTAAAAAATTAATGTGATGTACAGAGATGGTATGAATAGAAAAGGTTAGACAGGATTTCAGGACAAACAACACCATTAACCTGAGAATAACTCCGTGCAAATAACTCGGGGTGGGCTTGGAACGGGTAAGAAAATTACTATAATGCCATGAACCATATTCCCACAAGGTTGGATCTCGTAATTTCATATGGTGGGTTTTTGTTAACCAAGATCCAGCCCAGCAGTACGGCAAAGCAAACAGCTTGGTCTTCTTTCTTCAAATTAATGACCCCTTCTTAGGTATTATACTAGCAACCAGTAACCGTCTGTTTAACTGTTTATATGTTTATACGAACACTAGATGAAGTTTATACATACATAAATATATATATATATATATATTAATAACTTTAGATCATAGTTTAATTAATTGAAGCGCGCGAGTCGAAGCCAAAGTCGTGAGTTTGAGTGTTGCGAGGTGCAAATATCCTTTGCATTGTTTTTTTTATAAGGTAGAAGATGTGTTATCCATCTCTTTAAATAATTAAAAATAAATAAATTTACTTCCTTTTTTATTTTGATATTGTTCTTAAACACTATTACAATTTTTATTTAAATTTTAATATTTTTATTTTTATTATTATATATCTAATGTGAAAATAATAATTTTAATAAAAAATTGTTCATGAAAATTAAATTAAAATCATTTTTTATTCTTAAAGATTTTAAATATATTTTGGATATTATTTTATCACATCTATCATTTTTTAACTTTCAGTTACACATAAAATATGGACATTTTATTTTGAATTTTTTTATTAATCTACTTTAAAAATCATAATTTTTTTTAAATAATTCTAATTAAAAATATTGTGTTAATTAAGATAAACAAAAGATTTGTTAACAAAAAAATTTATTTTTTATATTTTAAAAATTTATAATCCCTCCATAGTGGAGTGTACTAGTATCCTCGCTATCGATTCTGATTATCTCGTTTCTTATTTAACTCCCATTATCTTCCTTCTTTGAAAAACGTCACTGGCAACGGTATTGGAAAGAAACAAATCTAAACAAAATAGAGAGAGTGAGAGAGAGAGAGAGTCAAAGTTGGACAAACTAATAAGCACAAGAAAAAAATGTACTAGTTTTTTTTTTACAGAGAAACCAAACACAGCAACCAAGATAGAATTTAGAGTGCATTTTGCAATGTGTTGTGTGTGTTTTTTTTAATTTATTAATTTATTTTTTTATTTTTAAAATTAATATATTTAAACAATCTAAAAAAATATATATTTTTACAAAATCATACTTTAAAATAAACGGGTCTAAGAGGATGCTGACCTATCATACACCCAGCACAATATAACTTGAGCTCCTTCAATCCATGTTCTCACAAGCACAGATCATGGCCCCCCGGATTTATTTTTTTTATCTCAATCTGAATCACAGATCATACAAAAGTGTGGAGAGAAGATGACAGTCATTTCTGGGATGTTAATTTTCAAGAATAATTCCTTCCTTTTACGTACTGCAGCAAATCACATGACTTTGGGAATGATATGTTTTAAAAATATTTTTAAAAAATTAAATTATTTTTATTTTTTCTTCAAATTAATATTTTTTGATGATTTTATATTATTTTGATTTATTAATATCAAAAATAATTTTTTAAAAATAAAAAATATTATTTTGACATGTTAAAAAAAAATTAAAAACAATTACTATAACACTATGAAACACCCTAAATCAGCTGCCTCGTCTCAGACCTGATTAGTTGCTTCCAAAGGGTTATTATAGGATGTTTGGGATTGTACATTTGTATTTGAGTGAGTTTTAAAATTATATATAATTTTTAAAAAATATTAGAACGTTGTTTTTATAATATTTTATAATAATTTTAATGTACTATATAAAAAATAAAAATTTATTTTATATATTTTTAAATACAAAATATTTTTAAAAAATATTACAAATCACAGCACCAAACATTCATTTATCTCCACTGAATGGATAATTAGCTAGCTATTTGCTCTACTTGTGGTTCCAACCCTCTGACTTGCTGTCGCAGCACATTTTGTTCACTCTCGGGTTCATTTCTAGAGGTCCGACCCTTCCTTCGTTGAGGGCCTGGGTTACTTTAGCTTTCTGAGTTTATGAACGAAATTCTCCAGTCAATAACTCTCCAGTTTATCTCCTCGATCAGTTCCCATCTAATCTAATCTAATCAAATCAAATCTCATCTGCTCATCAAATACATTTTTAAGTTCTGTTTTAATCCTCGCATTTTCAATAAATCCGCCATAATTTTACAAAATTAATTTAATTAAATATTAGAAATTGATCTTTCTGGTTTTACTACTTGCACAAGATATCGGATAGATACGGCAAAACTGAAGAGGATATTTATTGTTTTTCAAAATATTTATTATACTTGCACAAGATATATACCCTCTGTGGCACGCGTTATCATAATAAAACCAATCAAATAGCTAATTTTTCTCCATTTTTTCAAAGCATTTTCCCTCTTGTGGAAAACTACAGGCACATAAACACCTAATTGTTCATTCCAGTTCCCCCGCACAAGGCTCGCATCTTCATTGTACGGATAAAAGGGGATGTCATCTCCTGAACTCTTTCAAAAGTTTTTCTTCGATACTTCCACTTCTATATCAACGTACACGTTAATTTAAGCTTATTTAGAGTTTATTTGAAAGTTTATTGAAATTGCGGTTATGATTATTTTTTAAATAATTTTTTATATTAAAATATATATTAATAATTTTTTTTTATTTTTAAAAGTTTATTTTTAATATTAGTACATTAAAACAATTCAAAATATATTAAATATATTAAATTTTTGTAAAACAAAAAAAATTTAAATTTTTTAAAAATGTGATTTACACAGAGAAACAGTACCTTAAATTATTTAATCTTAAATATATTTTATTTTCAGTATAAAGCATTCCATGTTATAATTTTATTTTATAGTTTATACGTGATGTCTATGATAATTGGAAGATTTATACTATTGCATGTTCTCTATAATCATAAGATATTATCATGGATTGTTTCGTAGCTGGAATCAACAAATATCATTCAAGGTATCTATCTCCTAACAAATAAATATTGATTGAGTTATGGTTTTATAATATAGATTATGGATATTTTTTTATAAAAACATCAAGGTTCATCTTACCAACTAAATCGTTCTTAAAAAATGGCTTTGACTAATTAAATCTATTGAAGAAATTAATTTCTAGCTACGCCACTGCCCACGGTTCCATTAAAAAACCCAGCAAATAAGTATTATTTATCTTGAAATTCGCCACCGTTGTTTCTTGACAAACTATTAAAATATCTGTGCGGTTGTTAATTTTAGCTACTTTGAAGACTAATTATAAAGATTATTGGGTTTTTTTACGTTAAAATAAAATAAAAGTGGTGGTTGATGTAGAATTGTATACTCAGTTAAACTCTCCTGTTCTTAGAAAAGAGGGGTGAAAGGCTAGAATATAATATTTTTTTGGTTAATTTGGATGGTAATGATAAAAATTATAAACGCATTATATATTTATGTCTATAATATTACATAAACGATCACTCCATGGATAAAGACAGATAACTTCCACAAACTAGGGCTTGGCCTAGCGGTGGAAGATAGATAACTTCCGCAAACTAGGGCTTGGCCTAGCGGTAAAAGGGACTTGTTTCTTTCCACTGTACCTGGATTCGAGCCCTAACATGCACGCTTGTCATCCCCGTGGTGCCTTACATGCCTAATCTGGGTTCGAGTTCTAGCGTGTACGTCTGTCACCCTCACGGTGCCTTACATTCCTATTGGATTTGCAGGATATTCAGTGGGCCGTGGGGATTAATCGTGGTACGCGCAAACTGATCCAAACACCCCACATAAATAAAAAAACAGATAACTTCCTAAGCAATTAAATAATTAATCCTATCACGCTGTCCATGTGTCAACATCATCGTACCTGCTTTCCTCGGAAAATACAAGGCACGGAAAGCATATTAAAATGTATTATTATAATCATCCTTGTCTATACCGCTCGTTTTCTCTTTAACAATTCAGACACTTCTAACTCGAGGCCAAGAAAAGGCAGATATAAATTGGGATGCTAGAGGTTATGTTTACGTGGTTGTTTTTAAAATGTATTTTTATTTAAAAATATATTAAAAAAATTTTACAAAAAATTATTTTTAATATTAACATTAATAATTATTGACACCTTCATCAACTCGACGATCCTTTAAGGAACATCCGATCTGATACACCATCGTTTCTTGCCGTGTACGTCCGACACTTAAATTAAGAGAAAATGTCTGGAAATCATGACGACTACATGGGCTTTATACATAGATCACGTGGAACACTATGATTGGCAGGCTTCTCGATACATTAATTATTTCATGCACTCCATCATACCCTTCATCAGATCAGTATGAGTTTATTCTAGGATAAACTTACTTAATTCCTGCTCCTATACATCCTTATAGTTTAAAATTTATCAATATTATAATTTTAGTTTCAAGAGATTCCCAGCATTATCCCCTGGTCATCATTGTATAGCTTACATTGAGTTTCCATCTCAGATTTCGATTTGTTTTTTCAGAATACCATACCATATATGTGGATTCAGGAGGGTGAGGTGGGAATGAGATACAGATGAGCATAAAATAAAATAAAAGCATGAAAGGTTCGCTTTTTATTAGTTCTTTTGGTAGGAAAGAGGGAAATTGAAAGACTCCTGGAGTAACATTAAGAAATTTAAAGCTGCAAGGATATATAGAAGTGGAACACTGATAAATTTACAAGGGCAAAATTATAATCTTCCCTCCTTTTTAAAAGTGTGCTCGCCGATGAAAACAGGGTCAAATTTGGTTTACGGGAGGCAATCAGGGCAGTCAGTCATCAGATTCACATTCCTTTTCTCAATCTGGGTCTAAAGGCTAAAGGATAATATATTTATTCCTGTCTGGGCAAGGGCCAAGGAAAACGAGACGAACTACTCTCTTGTCAGCAGCGTCTGGACTACCAGATGACCTTTATATCAGAACACCAATGGATTAATTAGTTGTCTATCTGATCCTCTTGCCATTAGCAAAAATTGAGACATGGCGAAACTATAATAACGTTGCAGATTGATAAATTTACAGCACGATACCGTGATCTGTTAAAATTGGTTTGCTACTTTAGATTCAAAATCACATTGAAATTTCAAGTTATTTTTTTCAGTAAAGCTGGGAATATTATCCCTGTTCTACGTTGCTTGATTTTGATAGAGGAGTCAGAAAGTAAAATGTATTGAAAATCGATGGCATTCTTCCAATCAAAGAAGAAATATCTTGTTATAAAAGGAAAATTAATAGCACTATGGTTGCCTTGTGACAGAAGTTAGGTTAATAGCTACGACAACAACCGCGTCATACGGGAAAAGATAAAGAAAACCAAAATGGATGACACAACAGGTGCCGCTATTTTAAATTTTTATATCCTTTTGTTTTTATAATATGTTAAATATAAAATTGTATATATCAAATATAAAATATAAAATTGAATATAATTTTTTTATAATATGTTAAATATAAAATTGTATATATTAAATATAAAATTGTATATCATAGGCCTCACATAAACAAAGTATGTATCAAATATAAAATTTGGCATAATGCATTATATATCCTTTTTTTTATAATATGTTAAATATAAATGGACATTTTATCCCAGAGCTGGTTACTGATATCTTTTTCATTACTTGTGTTTTTCTATGAAAACCATTTTCTATTTCTCCACTGATATTGATATCATAAGCAGATTCGGTTTGAAGTTAATGGATGCCCAGCTTTTCAAAAATTTAATAAATATTTTTATTTTTATTTTTATTTTTTATGTATGTCTGACAAGTACTGGAGCCCTTTAAATAAATAAATTACGACAATTTTTATTTTGTACTTTAGATCTTTTGTTAATTAGAGACAATCTTTATTTTATAAAGCATGATTGATAAATATATTTTATTTATTTATAGAAGTTTGTATTAAATGAAAGCTAGCCTTGAATTATTGCTAAAATGGCTCTTGAGCTATAGCTGACTCTGATCATTAGATATATTACTGCAGCTTTGAATTTTAATTTGATTGGAGATTCATTTTCACTGAAAGAATTATGCTTGGTTTAAGATGTTCAATGCACTGCTGTATCTTTGAATCCAGATAAAGAATCTGATCGAATCTATGAAAAAATGTTAGTTTTGTCATTCTGAAATTTTATTTCATTACGTTCGTGTGATGGCACGAGGGAAATATCAAAACAATTTTTTATATTAGTTACGTGATGGTTAAAATAAATATCTGGAACAATTTTGAAAGATTTAAATAAAAAAAATGTATTTATTAAGTCAATGTTTTCATTCTTTATTCACGTGTTTTTGGTTTTGTTCGATGGACTTTTTTTTTTTTTTGTTAACAATGTCATTTTTATTATAAAATCTCGAGTTAATTGACATAAATATTTACAAGAATATATATTGATAGTTTAAATTAAGGAGGGGAAAATTTATTAGTTGAGATAAAATTTCCATTTTAGTATTATTATTTTACATAAACATGTCTTTTGTAACAGTAGCATATTTTTTTAATGAAAACTTGTCATAATTTAAAAAGGAAGTTCCAAGAAAAAACAAAAAAAAATGTCTAGTTTTTTTATATGATTGTATGAAAAAATAAAATAATAACTAATTCGTGAAAACTATGTAAAAAGTTATAGATAAAAAATATATATTTATTCTCATTTTTTATATTTTATTTCATGTTGCGCTCATATATAATTATTAACATAGGTGTTGCAAATATAACCATAAAAGATCTAGTTTTTTTTACAGTTTCTTTCTTCTTTCTCCTTTTCTAGTATTTTTCTCCCTTGTCTTCAAGAACTCCAAATTAAATTATAATAAAAATAAAGTTTGAGAATTAAAATATAAAATTAAAGAAATCAATCATCAAAAAATCAAACGATCAAATTAATATTTTTTCTTTTTTAAAAAATGCTTTCCAATTCAACAAACAATGAAACCATATGTTTTTGTAGTATAGAACTGGACTAGGTTCTTAATTTTTTTTTGGGTAAAATATCTAGATATCATAAGCATATTTTTAAAAAAATAGAAAGAAAGCCAATAACTAATGATAACAAACACAAGTGTGTGTGGGTGTGTGTGTTTGTGTCTTGATGTCAAGGTGACTGCTCTGTTTTTTCTTGAATATAGCCTAAACGCTACATGAAACTTGAACTATCTATACTTTTAATATAATTATAAATATTGGTATTTTAAATATTATTATTAGTTTTCTTAATTTTTTTAGAATAATTAGTTTTTAGAGTATTAATAGTAAAAATATTATTCTTTGTTTTGTTGATATTATTTTTTTAGTATGAATTATTATGTTTTACCTTAATATATTTTCTTGGTATAATTGTATTGGTGTTAAAAATATTATTATTTGTCTAGTCTAATTAGCATGTTGATATCAAAACTATTATTATTTGTTCTCTTAATATTATTATTATTTTGTATAATTAATATTAAAATTAAAATTATATTTTTCTTAATATATTTTTTAGTATAATTAATAGTATTAATCTCAAAAATATTATTATTTTTGGAGTTATAAATAAGATTATTTGTATAATAATTAAAAATATTAATACTAAAAATATTATGATTCATATTATAAATATTATTATTTTTAGTAAAATTTATAAGAGGATATTTTATTGTAATTAACATTATTAATAAAATAATTGGTGAATTTGAAAGAAAATGTTATATTATTTATTAATTTTACCAAACGTATCGTAATAATAATTTTATTAAATTACATTTAATTTTTTATTTATAAATTACAAATAAATTATTAATTGCAGGATCTAAAAATAAATTTAAATCCTATAATATACACAATTCAAATAATTTTGAGTCTTGCATAACCTGACCTAAAACTAATTTAAAACTAAACTTAAAATAGATTTAGCATTACCCAAAATAATCTTGAATCCTGGCTATAACAAGATATAGATATACTTAAAACTTAACTTAATTGGACCTAAATAAAATTAGTTTTTGCTCTTAATTTTTTTAAAAAGTTAAAGGTGAGTTGATAATATAACACGGGTTACCTCACTAGTTTTATTTAAATATGATGTAAATAATAATAATTCATTAAATATTCAATCCATTAATGTAAATTTAAATGAATATTTATCTAATTGGAGCAAAACCATCTTGCTTGCTGCCATCCCAAACGCCGAGTGGATACCAGAGTCCACAAGCACAAAAATATGCTCCACCAGAAGAACCTGATTTTTTGGATTTTAACTTTTATGCTGTTCAGTGGTGAAACGAAACGTGGCCAGGGCAATTCTACCGTTACTGTGCTTTACAGCACAGCATCTACATGGACGCCGCCTGCCATTATCCCCCACTCTCCATCCTTACACGCGCCAATGGCATCACTACTCGAAATTTTCAACTGGCAGCCAGCTAATATCACCGTGTTTCGTGTCGCGTCGCAAGTGGGTCAGCCTAATAATTGTTTTTAGTCGAAAAGTCTGTTTTTTTTTTTTCAAACAAGTTTTCTTTTTTTAATATTGGTGAAATAAACAGTTTGTAGATACTATTATTAGAAACATGATTCTTACATCTTATTACTATTCATAATAGACATAGTTTAAAGAAATATTAAATGGATAGAAGAAGGCAAATAATTTTTTTTAAAAAAATATATCAAAATTCTAATTACAATACTAATACTTTTACAAAAATCTTAACAAAAAAATCAAATAACATCAAGTAATGTTATCAAATATAAACTAGATACGTCACACTTATCCTAAAAAACAAGGGGCTATTCTTCATATGTATACGGTAAAAATAATTTACTCAAATCATTATATATGAATTTTTTTTAGTAAGAATTTTTCATGTTTAATTTTTAAATCTAATGTTTAGGGTTTTTTCTCTCTCTCATTGTTTTTTATGTTCATTTAACATTTTTTAAAAAATATTGTTATTTTTAACTATAAATTGTGCAAATATTTTTTTTTAAGAGTGGTAGATAAAGACTGCATTATTTTTTTTTCCCTTAAACTTTGTGTTATTGTGGCATAATTTTTAATTAACACTGACAGTTTCTTAAAAAACAAATAACAACTGAAAGGCTTGCAGAATGATCGCGTCACCAGTGGTGCGCGTTCGCATCGCTAAAGTTGCGGCGGCATGTACAAGACCGTGCTCGGCTGGAGTGTGAAGTCTCTGTAGGCAATTGGCACCCTAGAATATAATTTCCCTCCTCACGTTCACCGATGGGATTATAATTATTCAAATGGAACCCACGTATTTACCGGTGATTTTCACCTGACAGATGTTTTCACGGCAAGTTTTTTTTTTTTTTAAAAAAGAAATAGAATAGTGACAGTGCTTGTAAATTCTCCTTGTGTTTTAATTACAGTAAATATTTATTCATGACAAACCAAGCAAATTCGGCAGATCCTTGTTATAGACAATTACTAATGAACACGTCATCGCATCGTAGATGTCGTTATAATACAAGCGATATAAGTTCGTGCTGAATTTACTTATTTATACCTTTATTATTCTATAAGCTTGATTATAATTACACGGTCACCCAAAGACTTTTCGATCTATTTCACTATTACCTGTCATTGTAGCCGATATCAAACTACGATCTTCTAACTATTGCCTGCCTGTATTTTTAGTATATATACGTGAAAATCATGCTTTTTATTTGTTAATTTTGTCAGGGGCGGAGTAAGAAAAAAAAATTAAATTATAATTACACGGTCACCCAAAGACTTTTCGATCTATTTCACTATTACCTGTCATTGTAGCCGATATCAAACTACGATCTTCTAACTATTGCCTGCCTGTATTTTTAGTATATATACGTGAAAATCATGCTTTTTATTTGTTAGTTTTGTATTTCTCGGCTCACCAAGAATAATAGACTTGAGCTTTGCATTTTTAGATTATGATTATCAAATTTATTAGGACATCTTCGATGGGATATTAGCTATACGGAGAGAGAGAGAAAAAAAACTATTAAAATGATTTTTTATTTGTCAGTTTTGGATTTATAAGGGAATGCCTGTGTGGGATGCTAGAATCTCTTTTTATCTCGTACATGTAAGATTAAGGGAGGAAATTGAAATATTTTTTCTCTTTAAACCTTGGTAAAATATAAAATACAAAGTTAAAATGTCCTTTTTCCATTCACGTACCGATAAAAAAATAAAAAAATATTATTCAAAATACTATATTGATAATTTGATTCCTTCGAATAGGTATTGCGATTAAAGATGCCCTGAGAAAATGATTATAGCATCCGTGACTATGCCTTTATTTTCTACAATAATCTTAATTTTATTTAATTATTGAAATGGCCTCCATTCGAAGCTGTTCAGTACTGGTCTGTTTTATTAGACATTTCACTGGATCATGGGTGGTTCATGGGCTCCTGCGGATTCTCCTCCTCCTCCTCCTCCTTTTTGTTCTTTAGTTTTTACATACAGTCATCGACATGTTAATGCTTCCAGGTGCATCAATCCAAGTTTCGAGCCCAAAAAGTGATTTAGTTGTTTAGTAGTATTGAGTTTCTACATGTTTTATTATTGTATTTTAAAAATATAATTATCCTGAAAAATATTAAATGAATTATAATATTGTTTAATAATATTCATGTAAAAATATAAAAAAAACTGAATTTTTTAAATATATATATCTAAGCAAAAAGCTAGCAGTCAACCCCTTAGTTTTTATCTCAACTTGTCTTCTCTCCTTTTACCTCTCATCAGTCCCCACTGATTTTCACCCCCTCCCAGTGAAGTTTTTAAAAAACAGAAATACTAAATAAATAAATACTGTTAAAATTAAATGAAACAATTAAACATTTGAAAAAGAAAAAGACCCACCTAGACGCCAGACCAGGTGTGGAGTACCTATAAGAGCCTCAATTCCCACTACACCCATCTCCCTTTACCCCCTCTCTCTTCCGTTTCCAACCCATCCGCCATGGACCCACCACCACCACCTCAACCTCCTCCACCGTCCGCCACCGCCGCCACCCCTACTATCTACCCGGATTCCGTCGAATCTTCCCCTCGCTCACGCAACACCGACTCCAACTACTTCGACGACCCACCACTCTCTCTCTCTTCAAAACTCCGCCTCATGTGCTCTTATGGCGGCCACATAGTTCCTCGCCCACACGACAAGTCGTTGTGTTACGTAGGAGGCGATACCCGCATCGTTGTCGTCGACCGCCACTCAACTCTCTCCTCACTGTCATCTCGCCTCTCCAACACTCTCCTTAACGCCCGACCCTTCATTTTAAAATATCAGCTTCCAAGCGAAGACTTGGATTCCCTGATTTCCGTCACTACAGATGAAGATTTAGAGAACATGATTGATGAGTATGACCGGACGAACAGCAACAACGGTCCGAAACCATCGCGATTGCGGCTCTTTTTGTTCCCTTTGAAGCCGGAGTCGTCTCAATCGATTGGGCCAATTCTTGAAAACAGTGCGAAATCAGAAGATTGGTTCTTGAACGCTTTGAATGGAGCTGCCGCGGCGGCGGCTGCTGGGTTGTTGAACAGAGGGTTTTCGGATTCTGCTTCGGTAAATTGTTTGTTGGGTCTTGATTATAATGATAGCAGTGATGGTTTAAATAATGAAAGCAATAGTAATAATAACAGTAACGCTGATTTAGTTGTTGTTGGTGGTGGTAGAGACGGGGAGGGGTCGAATAAGGGAGTTGTAAAGCAAGATGTTCATTCAGTTCCGGATTCTCCTATGTTGGAGACTACGTCGTCGTTTGGTTCGACTTCTTCTTCGCCTTCGCTTGCGAATTTGCCTCCGATAAGGGTTCACGTGGAGGATGGTGGTGGGGTTAGAGATCAGAAAGTGGTGGGGATCGAGGATCAACTTGCTCAAATGACAGTTGGTGGTGGCCGTGTCGGGCAGAGGCAGGATGAGGGATTTGCGGCTCTATCATCGCCGCCGCCGATGCCTGTTTCAATTGCGGTGTCGAGTGTGCCTGTTGGCGGTCAAATGGTTGTCGGTGAGTATCAGAATCGGGTTTTCTCTGATGATGAAAGATCCGATCATGGGGTTGCTGTTTGTTATAGAAAGCCGCCGCAGCCTCAGACGCAGATGCAGACTTTGACTCCCCAGAATCAACAGAGGTCAGGCAGTGGCGGCGGTGTTGCTATTGATTTACCTTCTCCAGATTCAGTTTCAAGGTACTTAATTTGCTACTCTTTTTTATATTATTTTGAGCTTTATTTAATAAATAAATCTGAATGATCCGATTAGATTGTTAGTTTAAATGGGAAGAAAATATTAGATTTTGATTTGGGTTTTGCTGGTATTTGTTTTGATGTTCCAGTGATAGTAGTCTAAACAATGCTATAAATCGACAAAAACCTGTGATTTATCAAGACCAAATTATGCAAATCCCATCTGGAGCGAACAGGGTTGCTGCTAACCCTGTTGATTCAAAGATCAATGCTTTCTCTGATCAGAACACTAGAGTTCAGATTCATCAACAGGTTCAGGATTCTGGTTATGTACTGCAACACCAATTTGATCAACAGCAACAGCAACAACAACAGCAACAACAACCACAACAACAACAGCAATTTATACATGCTGGTGCTCATTATATTCAACATCATCCCACAGGAGCAGTGCCCATGTCGGCATATTATCCTGTATACCCTCCCCAGCAGCAACAACAGCACAATCACCAGCTTCAGCCTCACATGGATTCGCAATACCCTGTGTACTATGTGCAGACAAGGCAACCCCAAGCATACAATTTGCCTGTGCAACAACCCAGTATTAATGAATCGACAAATACCATCCCTTCTAGCCGAAACCAAACACCTCCCAATGCCAACATGGCACCTCCTAGCACTTTCAATCCCATGAGAAATGCTCCCATTGTGAAACCTGAATTGGCTGCTTATAGAACAGCAACTCCAGGCGCACCACAGTTAGTTCAGGTCCCGTCCAGCCAACATCAACAGCAATACATTGGTTACTCTCAAGTTCATCATCCATCTCAGTCTGTTGCCCCTGTTTCTACTGGTACTGCTAATTATGGTTATGAGTTTGCTGATCCTTCTCAAGCTCAGATATACTATGCGCAGCCTATGGCACCCGCAATGCCTCAGTACCATACCATGATGCCAGATTCTTCAGGGCAACTTTCCAATGACAACATGAAGCAGCAGATCAGAAGTTCACAGCCAATGTAAGTCAAATTCAGAGGGGAAAGAAGACACAATTTTGAAAGAAGGTTCTGTGGTTTATTTGACATTTCTGCTTAGCGTCCGTCTTGGAATGGTTTTGGTTTGTGTTTATGTATTTGTGGTAGATAATAAGGAACCCTGCTTGTCTTTACTCTTTCTTGTATGTCATATTGTTACTTTCATAGGAAATGAAAGTGGTCTGGGATTATACTGTAAAAGCTCAAACTACATATATTGTGTGGTTGTGCAGTTCATATAGCAGTTGTTGAATAAATATTTACACAAGTGGTGAGAGCTTTGAATTAATTAAATCCATGTTTTAGGCGTTTGGCTCTTGAGATATTGAATGCTGAAGGTCTGCATTTTTGCGTCTGATATTGTTCCAGTCTTTTGTGTACATATCTTTGTTACTTATAAAGATAACCTGCAGAAACTTTAGAACCAATAAATTGGCAAATGTGAAGACAAAATGAAACCAGAGAAATACTTGGCTAATCTGCCTCATATTTGCCGTGGAGTTCTTTCTGCATCACCTTTGTGCTCTGTTCGAAACTGCATTTCAGTTGTGTGACGCAGCAGCTTCAACTATGTATACAAAAGATCTCGTTAGGTTTTCCGGTTCTTGAGTGGAGAATCTTCTCTTCTAACTGGTATGCTTTCAAAAAGAAATAAGCTTAATTCTCTTTAGCCCCATATTTCAGTTCTGCTCGCATCTTGCAATTTAAACTGTTTTTCGAGCAAATTATGGTGAGAGGGAACTTTTCTGATGCCCTAATTTTACCTTTTAATTCTATAGTATTTTGGGTAAAAATGACCAGAATTTGATGCTATGATAAATGGTGAAGCCAGTCCTTTTCATTCTTTCAGTACATTAATGTCACGTTATAACAAAGTTGTAATGCATATCCAGATTTCGGTCTTCACTTGTTAATTTCTTTCAATCGCTCTCATTGTTTCCGACTCTTCTTCAACCATCTTTCCTGAGCTTACGTAGGCATCTTCTTTTCCATCATCTCTCGCCAAACTTCATAACTAAGAAATGTAGGCGTCAAGTTGCGTTCAAGTAGATTGTTTCAGGACGAAATAAGACACTGAGGCATGGCCTAGCTTAAAGTAGGCGAACTCGATTCATCCTATTAAATCATAGCCATTATTTGATTCTTTTTAAAGGAAACTACTTTTTATCAACACTCACCATGGATTGAAATTGAATAATGATCACCCCCGTGTTTTTTTTGCTCTCTCGGAGCATCTCTAACAAGAGAGGTAAAAAGAGAAAAAAAATAAAAAAATGATTTTTTTTAATCTTGCAGTTTCAATGGAAAAGCTAAAATGTTTTTTTTTTGTTTGAAAGATCATTCTTATATATCTATAAAATAGTCAAAACATTAAAATAAATTATTTAAAAATTCTTTCTTTTATCAACTAAATTTTTCTCAATGACTTAAAAAAAACTAAAAGTATGAATATTAAATATATTAAAATATAAATAGTCTGTTAAAATAAATTTTTTTATTAGAGTGCACGTATGAAAAATCATATTTATATTATTAAAAAACCATATCAACAATCTTACTCTTTTTAATGTATTTTGTCATTAAAGATACTTGCAATCTCATAAAATCAGATCAACCTTGTTCCTATTGCTGGTAATATGTCCAAACAAAGGAGAGAAACAACATTATTGTGTGCTCACTACGAGCCACTGATTTCTCATGTGACTGCACTGTTACAGCACATTAGATTCTCTGTTTTATTATGCCTACACTGTGTGGTTAGTAGTTAAACTATGCAATTAGCGTACGAGGTTTTGTGTTTTGTTTTTCGAGATGGGAGAGATTAAGCTGTTTGTGTCTGCGATTATTAAGCCAGGCACGTGTTTTAGCTAGCTTTCAACTGTCGCAACAAATTAAAGCAGCTGCTGCCAGATTCTTGAAGAATTAGCCTTGTCTTTAGAATGAGCAAGGACTTGCTGCTGATTCCACTTCACGCCACCACATTCCTTGATCGAATTTCAGGCCGCGTTCTCAAGAAAGGATAAAAATGGGCGGTGTGGAGGAGAAAGGACTGATATTATAATCCATCTATTAATTTGACTAACAGAAGGAAAATAATTGTAAATAATTGTATTCAATCTCTCTAGGTTTAGTGGGACTATAAATTACAAATGAGGAAGTTCAAGAATAATCCTTTCATAGGTCTTCATCGGTTGTGGCAAATCAGGAAATTATCTGTCTTCTCCCTTCATCCATTCCCTCTCATAACATGGCTCTATTTTTTTTTAGGTTAACATGGATGATCAGGTTAGCTTATATATATTATAACTAATCTCATGAATTTTAAAATTAATGATTATATAAGACTTCAATGATTATTATATAAATTAATTAAGAACTCAAACCTAAAATTATAAAGAAAACAAACTTTTTAATTTTAAATTTTTATTAATTAGCCACCATCTAAATCGTTTAACATAGCTCTATTTATTAAAAAAAAACAGAGAGAGAAGAAGGAAATACGTACGATAGAGTAAGGTTGGAAAGTAAAAGGATGGATCTTCATCTTCTAATTAATTTTTCTTTCAATCTAATTACGCAAATTGTATGCTGCTATAGGCTGGTAGGGTGGATTACTTCTTTTCTTTCCCAGGCTTTTTATTTAGCGTGTCAAGTGAGGAAATCATCACACCCAACCCCTCTCATTTGTCCTCCCAGCCATTATTCCTGACGAAGTGAATAGCGGGCAGTATTTACAAAGTAAGAGAAGGGATACCGTCAACTTCTACTTAGTTTAGGTTGTGTGGGTTTTAGACTGTGAATACATTGCATTTTATCATAGATTAAAATGCATAAATAATTCTAGTAGTAACAAGCGTTAATATTTTCGTTCAAGTCTCTCTGTTGCCAAAATATAATAATAGTAATAGTAAAAACAATAATGCCTGTGTCCATCACTGGCGTGAGTGTTTAGCACTTGATAGGAATGGCAAATTATTTCTAGTGGCTAAGCATCTTTTAAGAGGCATTTGGGGGCTAATTAATAGATTGGGATCTTTGACAATCTAACATTCAATGTTAAAGTCCTGACCGGGTCATATCCAACCCCAGGCGTGCTTGTTGAGAAAGCTATGAAGAAAATGCTGCGCCTAAACTTCTCATGTCATGCTGGAAAGCGTGGAGATTAGAGAGGTATCCTTTGTTTTTCTTGCATGTTTAAGCATATAAAACAGATCATTGAAGCTTTTCACATTGGCAAGTGAGGTAAGGGCTTCCACCTCTGCCTCGGACTCTCAATCAATGGCTGCCTGTCTCCTCAAAGGTCAGTTCATGGAATGAACTTTCGAAAATGCATGGTACAAGGGGACCACAAAGAAGATTGATATCACTATATTAAAATAACGTAAAATTATAAATAAATTAAATTGAAATAAATAAATTAAAAATTTCAAAATAAATTTTTTTCTAAAACGTATTTTAAACGAAAAAACAAATATATTTTTAAATATAATTTGTTTTTGTGTTTAAAATTGTGTTGGGATATATTTTAAAATTGTATTTGATATGAAAATATTAAATTAATATTTTTTTAGTATTATTTAATAATTTTGATGTCATAATATAAAAAAAAAATCCAAATTCATGTTTATGTATTTCAAGTGAGAACCAAACATATATTTAAAAGAGAATTTGTTTTTACAGCGTGGCTATGTTTTTTTTTAAATTTAATTATTTTATTTTAAATTAATTTTTTCATAGCAAATCACTATAACAAAAAAAAAAAATCAATACTATTCTGGACGAGCCTAAAGCTATCTTTTTGGCAACCTTCTCCCATAAATCTTCAACAGGAAAAAAAATAAAAATATAACAAATATTTCACTTTCAAGCAACTCTCTGCTAATCACACAACGAGAAATACAAATTTCCATATAAAACATGCTTTACCCTGAAGTTAGTGATGGTATATAAGTCCTGGAATTAATATTTCACCATCTAATTATGAAACTAAAAAGATAAACCCAATAAAAGAATACAACAGTTCACCAAAATGCAGCTCCACTGTTCATTTTAGATACTTGTGTAGGATATTTTAGAGATAAGTTCTACAAGAAATGGTAATAGATCCTCCTTTACTGTACGCTCACCAGTCCAAGCGCATCCAAACCAATCCAGCAAAACAGAATACATCAATCAACTATCCATTATAATGGATCCCCATTTATTTATTTATCAATTTCCTTTTGTTCTTATCAAGAAGATGAAATTCTTCGATGTGCTTCACAGTTCACACAAACAACGTGCCAATTGGAAATGCATGGCTTCAAGGACCAGCAAATAAATGCATGAGAAGGTGCCCCTGTTCTTTTGATTGTAAAAACGGAGAACATCCCATCTCTTGACATTGCCAAAAGCATAATGTCATCACGAGAGAATTCCATTTGTGTCACTGTTAAGCTACGTGACTTCAAACGACCAACTGCCTTCCAGCCTCCAGGAACCCACTTGCGCCATGGCCATATATTTCTGCTACCATTGCAGACCGGGCCTGTAAAACATAATATATCTAACAAAAGATTTACAACCACCAAAACCATCCTGCATGTTTGCAGAGGGGGGAAATTAGAGCAATCATAGAAAATCCATGCATGTATTGGAAAGAATGCCACTCATCACTTGTGCAAATAGCATAGAGTGCCATAGCTGGTAACTTACATAAGTTTGTGTGTATAATAATATATATCTCCAGTTTAAAATAATTTTTTTGATGTATTCGAATGTGCAGCCCTCCCGATTCACTACTGAATCACTTCAACTTTAGATAAAAATATTTTCTTCATTCGCATTTCTATGGGTTCCCAAATTATAAGTTGTCTATGAAATGTAACTGTTTCCCATTTGACCGCAACAGCAGTGAAAATGAAACCAAATTACTTCCATATAAATGCTTCTACGGAAGCCAATGGCCATAATATGCCAACATGTCTATTGGATGCATGGTGGGGACGCCAGACCGGGCCTGAAAAACATAATATATCTAACAAGAAATTTACACGAGGAAGCGACAAGCTTCCCCTCACGATCGCAGCTGATCAAGGAAAGAATTTCATTTCCATGACCGTAAAGTTTTTGCGACTCTGACCATAACGTATGGAATGCCAGTTGATCTTCATAATTAGGAGGTTCTGTGAACATAAATGGAACTGCATCAGGAATGCTTTCGAGGGTGTTGAGACCATCATTCCTATTCCTTTCTGGGATCTCCTGCACAGATTTGCGCAGCCAAAACATCAGTTAAATGCTTTTAGTTTTTGAAACTTGCACTCGCTGCTAGTTACAATAAATCTTGGTCTTCTCTTATGAACAACAAATAGGAGAACATCATCAGTTTAAAAAAACTGACGTGCCGTTAACTTTTTTGTTATAATCACTAAAAAAGAAGAGCCTTTATCTAATTATGGTCCCAACAAAGCTAGGTCCTCCAAGGAAGAATTTGAAGCCAGTCCTCCCCTTTTGTTTTTTCTATGAAGAAACGATTCAGTGTCTTCAAAAAAGATAAAGGAGCTTCAAACGCACTGGCAACTTTCTCATCAGCTCCGCCAAAGAAACGATGGCTTCCCTTTCCTTGGATGATGGCCACACAATTGATGTGACCATGGATTTCAGGGCGACCAAATTCATGCCAAGGTTCCTTATCCACGAGAGAAGCATTGCTTTTCCATAGAGCAAAAATATGAGTTATCTGAGATGATTTGTCAAAGTGACATGCAAAATTCTGATGTATGCTAATCACAATATCATATTTTTAGTTCTACGCAATGACACAAAATAACACTTACAGGAAATTGACAACATGAATGTCTTCAAGGATGGTTCTTCTAAGCTCCTCCCTTAACTATTTTGTTTCTTTTTTTTAACAACTTCTTCAAAAGGATAAAATGATCTCTCTTCCTTAAATCCACAGGCAATAAGTTGACAAGATAAAACCGAAGGTGGCATGAATTTTCTTCTGGTACTTTTTGCTTATAATTTGTTTTTGGACAAAAACTGAAGTATACCCCTACTTTTACTGCACCATTATGTAGAGGCAATATTCATATCGTTACATCTACTCTCTTGTGTATACCTAGGATGTGATTGACAGATTCCCTTAAACAACAGCAAGAAGACATGAGATAAAACGTATTTACAAATCACTCTGATATTAAATTAATGTTATGCCTCTACTTGAGAGACTTTTCGTATTTATGTCAGTTTCAAGATTCTATTTGTTCATTAAAAGGTTTAATCTGAATGTTACCTGATTAATTTTCCACTTTGTATATATGAGATCGATTTACCCAGCTATAATCAACTCGAAAGAACTTCTGTGGACTTACAATGAGGAAAAAGACATCATGCATGAAACAGTTCCTATGTGATGAATAAAACATGACCTGGTCATGACTAACTGCTAACATGTATTCACCAGACCTCACCTATGCAATATCCGTCACTGCAGCAAGGTGCCCAGATGGAACTTTCTGCAGTTGCCAATTATCCACATCAACACCAACATTTTTCCACAGATGGAAAGCCCCGCCATATCCATGTGCTGGAATCGCATTTCCATCTGGGCTCCGGTGTCCCCATAAAATCCCAGAGCAGAGTTGCTTAAACTCCCCAACAGTGACCGCATTCATCCAGATACCACTTTTCCTTTCAGGTTGCCAGATCATCATTGCCTTGTCCATTGAAGCTGAAGCTGATGGTAGGTAGTCCCTTCTACAGATGCAGTTGAAGGGAGCTGTCACTCCACTGAATACACCCTTCATGTCCAATTTTGAGAGATTCTAAAGATATCTACGTGAGAAATAGCTAGCACTCGCTTGGATTTGACATAGCTGCTAGTCCCAAGAGCCTAAAACACTGGATCCCATACGAATTTTGAAGTTAAAAGTGCTTGGACTAAAGCAATACTAGAATAGATGATTTCTTGGGAATCACTGTACAACTAAATTAATTCACATACAAGTCTACATTCACACACAAATATACGATCGCCGGTGACTCGAGTTAGTGGGCATTTTCCCTTGTGATTTTGCTCTTTGAAATGGCTGCTCAATCATGGATGGCATCAATGAGTCGTGACAAAAAATAAAAAATAAAAAAAATGAGAAAGAGCCAGCAACAAGTTAAGGACCCTCGATATAATTAAGATGCCAGGCTTATTTCCTCTTTCCTATATGTACCCTCGCTGTTGGTCAGTGGAGCCCTAAGGGTCATCTTCCATGTGCATATGCCTTTCTTGTCCTAAGACGAACTTACAAGCAGAATGCTCTGTTTGCTTCATCAGCCATACATATGGGTAATTAATGAGAAGTGCAAACTCCTGATCCAATCTGTATGTGCTTTCAAATTGCAAGCATGGACATGCTAGATATATAAGAAAAGAAACAGTATGTTTCTATTGCACAGAAAAGATTTTGTGCTGGAAAATGGGTAGGTTTAGAAATTTAGAGTTGGAAACCCTTCCTGTCCTCTCCCCGCAGTAAAGATGAATCATGTTCTCCAGTCCTCCCATGGCAAGGACCCGCGCCAGAATTTCCATTCAATTCTGCCAGCGAAAGAGCCACCATAGGCTTAGAACCAACAGATAGGGTCTCCTGACATGACAATTTACTTTCACCTGAAACAAACAAAGCTTTAATCATTATCAAGAGCAATTAGTGCAATGCTTCATCAAAGATGACAGAAAAAAGAGGATGATATGGATTAAGTGTTGCACAGAGGCCATTATCTGTACATAATATAGATGCAGACAAATACAGTTCACACAAGCAAGTGTTACTGAATTCAATAAACATTAAAGATGTCAAAATGCATGCAAAACCTGTAGACTGATTACAATAACCATTTCTATACTAAAAAAAACGTTCAAACAAAATTTAAATGGAAAGCATGCATTGATCAACTTAAGATAGTCGATAAAATATTCTCCATCGATCAGATGTCAGCTTTATGGTAAGCTTTTGGTCTGTTTTATAAAAATGTCATGAACAAACACTAAACATTGTTTAGCTTTATATTTTGATGTTGATGAGAATGACATAGTCGACAATTTTTACTTGCTTACTACCAGCAGTAGAAGGTAGGACCAGTTCCCACACATAATTAAACTGTACCATCAGAAGAAGTAGATGCAAAGATTGAATCTGTTTCAGAAATAATAATTCCAACTATGCATGTAACCCCTTCTTGTGTGATTGTGGGCAACTGTAACACTTGCCTCCACTGAAAACCAAAGCAACAGAAAGTTGAAAAAAGAAATTATAGAATATAGGGTACATAATAACACTAAAAAACTGCCTAGAATGAAACATCCTAGTTATCAATTATGATACCGTACGTTCAGATTCAACAAATTATATAGCTAAGAAATAAGGGAAAAAACTAGGCCATTTTTTTTATATATAAAATGGAGCTGATTTGGATTGAATTACATTAAAACATAAGAAGATGAAAAGAAACAGATTACCTTTTGATCTGCAAGAGTTTAACTCCCACGGAATAATAACACCATCAGTGTCCCCGGAAAGAAGATGATGCCGGTGTAATTGTTTTATTTGGCAAATTGGCAAATCTAAATGGTTAAGAGAGAGCAAAAAAACTCTAACTTTATTGTCCTTCTACAGCTCTTAACATTTCTCAGCAACCAAAGAACACATTAATCATAAAGTTTAATTTCCGCTTCGAAGAACGAAAGAACAGCCAAAAAACATATATAGAAAGAAAGCACCTTTAAAAGCAAACTTGATGCTTGGAATCCAGTGCGTGCAGTTGACAGAGGCCTTAAGACCCGGAAGTGTAGTCAGACTTTGAGCAGTCTGTCCCAAACCTACCCAAAAATAAAGCAGCAGCAAGTTAGTTAAGGAAAAACTACAAATAAAGTTATGGTAAGCTGGATAAGAAAAATATGAGAGGGGGGAAGCTCTGCTCTGCCTTGGGACTGAAAATAGCAACAGCATATTGGGCACCGTAGGAAACCAAATCATAGAGCGTTATTCACTACTCTGTTTGCACCCTGCTCCTATAGACACTCTTGTCACTTCAAATTCACTTTCTTCTTTATTTCCAGACATCATCATCGTTTGTCGTAGTTTGAATTTATAGATCAAAAGAATATTACTGTAGAAAAATTGACAAAAATATAACATGAATGGTTAAAAATTCAGTCTCGTTGCTGTCACTTTGTTTTTTAACGTTGTGTTGGATCACACTAGATATGTATGTATACATGTATGAAGGACCGAATTAAAATAATTGCCTTAGTAACCATGTATAGAAGAAGAAGAGTACCAGAGTTGTACATTGAATTAGTTAGGTGTGCAATAGAGTTTATGGCCAGTGTGATTTTACGTTTTGAAAGTATTTTAAAAAATTTTAAATTTTTTTATTTTTTATTAATTTTAAATTAATATATTTTTAATATTTTCAAATTATTTTAATGTCCTGATGTTAAAAATAATTTTTAAAAAATAAAATAAAATTATTAATATTTATTTTGACATGAAAAATTATTTAAAAAGTAACTACAACTATATCTCTAAAAAAATAAAAAATAAGGGTAAAATAGTGGATTAGTAAATTCTAGCTATTTTCTGACAAAATTTGATTCTATCGGTGAAAAATAAATAAAAAACTTAAATTTTAAGAATTTTTATAATACTGGATTAGTAAATACTTAGAATTTACTTTCAAAACAAGGAAGGAGTAATTACTCCATAATGTATATAAAAAGATAAATAGATGATGAAATGAAAAATTAAAACAAGATGACTAAACTTTAAAAAGTAGTTATTTAAAGGTAAAATTCATGAAATTTATTATTTAGTTTCTTTGTAGTTATTTTTTAAAATGTTTTTTATTTGAAAAAATATGATAATAATATTTTTTTATTTTATAAAAAATTAATTTTGAAATTATGAAAATATAAAAAATATATTAATTTAAAATAAAAAATAATAATTTTTTTAAATAATTTTTAAGCACACTGTCAAACGTATTCGCACAGTTAATTCCTCTTTTTTTGTAGAACCTTTTTTATCGCTTGTATGGGATTCGGAAAAGAGGAATCTTATCTTGTGTAGGTTTGCAGACCGGTGCACGTCATGGGATTCATAAGATTCTTGTGCCACATCGACCTATTTTGTCCCCACAAAAAGTCAAAACTGGGGAAAAACGAGCGGACGAGATCCATGGAGAGAAGACGCAGAAAGGACGAAGAAAAACAAAACCCACCGGCCCATCCCATCCCCACCGCATCGCATTTTCTGTCCTCGTTTTTGCTATCTCTACACCAGGAAAAAGCAAAACAACTACCGCCACCAATCAAAACCAACAGAACCAGCTCCAACAGCTGTTCTTTTCTTTCTTTCTTTCTTAAAAATCAAAGACAAGAAACACACAGACAGCCGAAAAAATGGCAACAACATCAACTATCCAATCGGATATCCGTTCTGCTCTCCACGCAACCAACATCATCATCTCCAATCCCAGTCTCATCCTCTCACGCGCCACCTCTTCCTCTGCGCGTTGGCCTTTTTCTTCACGACCTCTAATATCCTTGCACTATAGGATTTCAACTCCCGAGTCGTTTCGAGTGAGAGCTTTCTCCACCGAGTCAACTGAACCTGTCGTCAGGGTTCCAGACAAGCCTCCGATTTGTACCGCAGACGAGCTCCACTACGTCTCCGTGTCCAATTCTGATTGGCGTCTTGCTCTCTGGCGCTACCATCCTTCTCCTCAGGTCGGTCCAACTTACTCTACATTCTATGCTCTAGTTCATTTAAATTTTTTTTCTTAATCATAATTTATTTTCTAAGTTTTTTTTTTTGTTATTTGATTACAGGCGCCTCCAAGGAATCATCCGCTATTGCTATTGTCTGGAGTTGGGACTAATGCCGTTGGTTACGATCTCTCACCTGGGGTAATACTCTTTCTTTGCAAGTCATGTTTAATGCCATTTCAAGCAAGATACATGTGAATTACTTGCAGTAATTACTTGATTTTTTAGGCAAAACATTATCTAGGAAGGCGAGGCACGGCGTGACATACTCTTGGTTTGTAATATACGCTGTGTGTCATGTGAAGTTTATCAAAAAATGTCTGGTTGGTTCTAGTTATGAATGACCTTCCCAAATATCTCCAATTCACTCAAGTTTAGCTTAATTTTTTACTGCTTCAAAATACTTGATACAGTGAAATCAGATTATAACTTTTAAGCTTGAGTTTGAGTTTCCTGTTCCAATACATGCTGAGTGATTATTTTGTTCTGTCCTCCTTTGTAGCACGGGGGATCTTAAAATCAATTCTGCGTATTTTCTATGACTGTGCAACACTTTACACTTTACCCTCTAACTGATGCTTGTTATATGGTTGCAGTCTTCGTTTGCACGGTACATGTCTGGCCAGGGATTTGAAACATGGATTCTTGAGGTTCGGGGTGCTGGTTTGAGCATACAGGGTTCAACTCCTAAAGATGTTCATCAGTCTGCCCATGAAGTTTCTGAGGAGATGGAAGCTGTAGCTAAGAGTGTGACTAATGGAACACTGTCTGTGGACCAGCAGCCAAGTAATGTTCCCAGTCCCCTGTTAGATTCTAGGGTTTCTTTTGTCGAAGAGGACTCACATCTAGCTGGGATTGTATCCGTGTGGGATGAGTCAAAATTGGTGACCAAGTTGACAGAAATCTTTATGCGTTTGTCCGAAAGACTCTCTGGCTTTCTCAGTGAAAGTGAGTTGAAGATTATGTTTGCTGAGTTGGTCGATCAGATATCAAAACTCTTAGTAGATTCTCAATTATCTGAACGAATGAATGAAATAAGGGGAAAGCTTTTGAGCTTGTTGGAAGCAAGACAAAACTCAGCTATTGCTGGTCAATTCAGGGATCTGAGTCAAGGGCTTGTTAATGTTATTGAGGAAGGTCAAAAATCTGTTTCACCACAGTTGTTTAACTTGCAGGAGCGTCTTTCATCAATCATTGAAGATTTCCAGAAACAGCTTGACTTGATTGTGAAGTATGACTGGGACTTTGATAATTACCTGGAAGAGGATGTTCCAGCTGCGGTGAGGTGACATTTTATCTTGCTGAGACACTCTATGCACTATTCTGTCTCTGCAGCTAACTTTTTCAATCACAATATTATTGCTATGATCATTGAAGTTTGGGTAGGAATAGTTCTTGGATATTCCTCATATGCTAATAAGCTTCACCTTTATCCTTGAAGATGGAGTATATAAGGGCCCAAACCAAGCCAAAGGATGGTAAATTGCTTGCTATTGGACACTCCATGGGAGGCATCTTGCTCTATGCAATGCTGTCTCGATGTGGTAGGATACCATCTTTTTGCTATGTGCATCATATAATTGCAAACTCACCTTCTCACAATAAACATAGCATGCTTGTTTTCCCTCTGGTGGGTAATAGATGTGCTTTCCCAACATGTAAAAATATTCTTTATAGTTGTTCATGCAGGTCCCTTAATACTTTGGAATCTGGGTTTAGTCATTTTCCTCAAGCTTTCAGTTTATAACCTTTTTATCCCCTACAATCAATAAAAGTTCTTTCTGCTCATCTAAA
Organism: Populus euphratica; assembly: GCF_000495115.2. Taxonomy (NCBI): domain Eukaryota; kingdom Viridiplantae; phylum Streptophyta; class Magnoliopsida; order Malpighiales; family Salicaceae; genus Populus; species Populus euphratica. The sequence goes on along the minus strand of NW_011499845.1, from coordinate 5,766,109 downwards.
GTGTCAATGTGCAATTAGTGTTTACAAATGTTAAAAAATGTGGAGTAGACTTCTGGTTAGAATCTTTTGTTTGAACTATGATTGAGTATTTCTGGTGGAGAGTATGAGATTCTCTCTCTTATATCCATGGAATTGGAGAAGGACAAGGATTACTTCTAACCCAAGTTCTAGGCCAATCCAAGTTTTAAATGAAAGCAAGTGAGGGCAGTGGGGGAGGTCATCATCTTTGAGCATCCAAGTTCATTGTAACTTGCCTGCTGGATGTAGCGGTAAGAATTTAAGGTGAAAAAAACATAGAGCTTTCTCAAGTATTTCCTAAAACCTTCTATCCTGGAGACAGCAGATATCATGGATCAGAATATAGTATTATTGTGTTTTCCTGTCTCTAGCAGTATCATTTGCTTCTCATGATATATGTTTGAGTGATTCTGCAGTTTATAATCTTTTCCTTTTCTAGTAGGCATTAATCCTGCTTTAATTTTTAAACAATTGAATGCTAGCTCGTTTAGAGATGATCACTGACTTGCAGGAAGCCTGAGTCCACTTGCCACCAGTTTACCTGATTAAGTTACCAAAGAAATATACAATGGAAGAAAACAAGAAAAGAGAGAAAAAAACCTTGCTGAATGCTTTCATGCCAGCTTTTGGATGCTTCACACAGCATTTACAAATGCCTGATCGTTATGAGTTTATGTCCACAAATAATTTACATCAGTAGATGTTACATTTGAACACAAGGATCCGATGAACACTTGTAGTATGACACTGATATTTGCATATTAATTTTCTTCCTTTACTTCAAGACTTGTGTTGGGTCCACATAAGAGTAAGACTAATTAAAGAATTCAAGGCAGTTCTTTCTCTTTTTTGAACTCTGGAGTTGATGTGAAGGTAAAACCATTGACATTGCATGTTTAACATGGATAATTTAGAATGTTCTGCCCATGACTTTGGCCACATTTGTCAGACTAGGCTGCAGTCTGGAGAACAGTAGCATATGGGAGTGTCTGAAACCTCTTATGTTTGAAATATGCTTCTAGTGTTTCCCATGCTCTCATTGAGCATTGATTACTTATATAAACATATGACTAATTAGTTTATCTATTGATAGAATGCCTTTATTGCAAGTTTCACCAACCTGAGAATAAAATTTGAACATTGTCTTCTTTCCATTCTCCTAGTTTTTTTTTCCCTTTCATTTTCTGACGATAATACAAAAGGAAATAGATATATCATAATGTCACTAATCATTTTTATGTTTGGTTTATCATATTCAAGGCTGGGATGGAAGAGATTCTGGATTGGCTGCCATTGTTACTCTGGCATCATCACTTGACTACACACCTTCAAATTCAAGACTCAAATTGCTTTTGCCCCTTGTAAGTTGACAACAAAATTCTGCACATAATCTCTATTTGTCTGGATCAGATGCCTACTTGTTAATTTTGTGAGGAATAGCTTTGTTTGAGATACTAATAATGGGACTATTGTCATACAGGCAGACCCTGCTCAGGCTCTTAATGTACCTGTTGTTCCTTTGGGAGCAATGCTGTCAGCAGCATATCCTCTTTCAACCCGCCCTCCTTATGTCTTGTCTTGGCTTAATGATTTGATATCAGCACAGGACATGATGCATCCAGAGTTGTTGGAAAAGCTTGTCTTGAACAACTTTTGTGAGTATATTTTTCCTAATGAGCAGAAATGTTACCTTTTTATTTGTTCAATTTAGGAGCAACCTGTGTGCATATATTTGATCTGTTTAGATTTTTTAATCAATTGGGATTTATGCCGCATCTTTATGTCACATGAGGTGATGACATGCCCTCTCTAATGTAATAGACGGGGGACAGACAGAACAGCAACTGCTGAATTAGCATGGAATTGTTAGAAATCAAGAAATATTTCCATTGACACTGTACATTGATGATAATGACAGCGCATAAATGCATCAGGAATATGGACCTGAGAAAATTAAATTTATATGTTACACATACAGGACATAGATGCAATCCCGACTCTATGCCATGTTGAAATGTCCCATAATTGCACAACTGATCTCAAGCCTGGATAAATGCAAAAGTTTATGGTGTCGATGGTGACTGGTGAGTGTAACACAATGGGAGATGAGAGAGTTAGCAGGAGTGATTTGTTCATCTGTGAAAACATCTGTTCAAGTAAATGAGACCAATGCAGGGTTTTAAGGAAAGATTAAAGTTAACAGTATCTTTCCTTTGATTCATTCCTTCTCTTGTCCATTTCTCGATTGCATTTGATTGTCAAAATAATATCCCTGTTCATACTGGAGATAATCTTGAGCTTGTCTCACAAGAACTAACATGAAGTTATTCCCAGTGGTTTCATAACTTTAATTGTGGAGACTGTCTCCCCTCGCTACACACACTTGAGGATGGGATGGAGGACTCTCCATTGCTAAATTGAAACTCTTGTTTGAGCATCTTAAGTCCTTACTCTGTTCTTAACTCATTTCCCCCTTTTCATCATCTTTATCGTCCTCTTTTGTTAACAAATGTTTTGATTATTTCTGGCAGGTACCATACCTGCCAAACTTATATTACAGCTCACTACAGCTTTTCAGAATCGTGGATTGTGTGACAGGAGCGGTAAATTTTTCTACAAGGATCATCTACATAAGAGCAATGTACCTGTATTAGCCATAGCAGGGGACCAAGATCTGATATGCCCACCTGAAGCTGTTGAAGGTGTGGAGACTAGAATAATTTGTGTATCCGTCTTCATTAGATGCCAATGTTTTGCTTCTTTCTCATGATGATTTGAATGCATCAGAAACTGTTAGGCTCATCCCCGAGCATTTGGCATCCTACAAGGTGTTTGGAGAACCTGGAGGTCCTCATTATGCACATTATGATTTAGTGGGGGGGAGAAAGGTAAGCGGTTCATAAATGCAGTAATGGTTAATATCTTGTTTGGTAATTTATCTTCAGTACTGTGTTGTAACGTGCCCTTTTCTCCTCACAGGCGGTGGAGCAAGTCTATCCTTGCATAATTGAATTTCTAAGTCGATGTGACTTGACTTGAGTATCCAGCAAATGAAACTTCATTACCCAGGTTAGCAGCAGCAGCAGCAGCATATATTATTTTCCTACAGGCTTGAAATACGCGTCTTTGATTCTAACCCCTGCCCAGCTCCATGTCAAATGCCGAGTAGACATGCATTTTTTTGGTGAAGTTTTACTTTGGGGAAAATTGCCAGTTTTGGTTACGAGGCGTACACAGGGAAGGAATGGAGTTTATATGACCATTAATCCTGTTATTTGGTCAGGAAAGTCGGTTAAAAGTATGCCCATTACATTACAATTACATTTTTAAAAAATGAAAACACTAGAACAGAACCTACTTTTATTGGATCCCATCTCTTAAAACCGGACGCCATTCATTCCACGGTGATTTTTTCGGTCCTCAAACTTTATTTATTTACAATTACATTCTTGCACTCGATGTCTGCTTAGACTTGTTTATTAGGATTCACTTTTATTTGCACGATGCATGTTATCGTGTATACGAGGCTCCTGCGAGAATTTTGTCAGTGAATTAAACATCAGATTTATATATAAAAAAATTAATTTGGTGGAAAAAATTGAAAAAATGAATGATGATTTCACGCATCCATCTTTCCTTCAATTCATTCCTTCTAGTGTCCATTTCTCGATTGCATTTGATCGTCAAAATAATATTAGTGGCGATAATCTTGAGCTTGTCTCACAAGAACTGGCATGAAATTATTCCCAGTGGTTTCGTAACTTTATTTGTAGAGACTGTTCCCCTCCGCTACTTTGGGACAACGCAATTTGTCAATTGTCAATTGGGACAGTGTAGGATGTGGTTTTTTTTTTAAAAAAAATTATTAAAATTTAATATATTTGGTATATTTTGAATTGTTTTGATGTTAAAAATAATTTTAAAAAAATATTATTAATATAAATTCCAACATAAAAATTATTTAAAAAAAAAACATGCTTGTTTTGCATTGGAAATCTGAATCTAAAATGTCCAGCTGTATGTTTCTGCATTGTGATAATGATTGTGGCAGTCGTTAAAAAAATATTTTAAATTATAATTTTTTTAAAATAAGTTTTTTTAATGCAAAATAAATAAAAATTATATTATTTTAGATTTTATAAAATAAAATTTTGAAATGCAATTATTGCACCATGGCCCAGTCACAATTTACAGAAATTTTGAAATTAATATTTTTTATTTTTCCATCTTGATTTGCAGATATTAAAATTAAAATTTAAAAAATAAAAAAATTATTTTTTGTATATTGACAAGTAAAAAATATTTTTAAAAATTATCTTTATCACAACATTATAGATTAATCTATGTAGGGGATTTAATGCAAATCACATTCTATTCAGCTAACCAAATAATTGTTCTTTGTGGCTAGACAAAAAACACAAGCGATATTAAATTATCTCTAACTAGAGTTTCTTGAACATGTATAAGTGACTTCATGCTCATGATTAGATAAATTTAGTTTATATTTGGTATTGTGATACGGGAAAATTTTTAAAGATATTTTTTATTTAAAAATATGTTTAAATAATTTTTTTAAATGATATAAAAGAATAAAAATTATAAAAAAATATTAAAAACTATCCATTTAATATTTTTTCAAATCAAATAAACTTAAACAATATATAAAACCTAGAAAAAATGGGAAGTGCAGGAGGGAAATACATCCGAGGTCTCACTCTTGCCGGCTTTATGTCCAGGGTTCTCGGAGTCGTGTCGTGCTAGGTTTCACTCTCCCCTTCATCATGAGAGGTGGTTCTCTCAAAGCTGTCAGGGGCGTGATCTTTCTCCCATTTCCTGAGTCAAAGAATTGCTCCAAGGAGTCTTTTCTACCATAATCATTACTTCCTTCTTCATCCCACATGATGGAGCAGTCATGTCATTGTGCCATCTCCTGCATAGGAGTGGGTGTTGGTTAGAGGCCTCGTCATAAAAAAAAAATTGAAATCTTTTTAAAAATAACAGCATGGTTTTTATTTATTCATTAGAAACCGAATTTCCTAATAAAAAACAGCAATGATTAAAAGAAAAACTTATTAAAAATCAAGGGATTTAAAATAAGTGAAAGCATTTGATTATATTAGTGAACAAGGGCGGACTCATAAATTTTTCATGTTCTACGCTATTAAATAAAAATATAGTTGTTTTAAGATTAATTATTAATTTATATATATGATTTTTTAAAATTAATAGTAATGTTTTAATTCAAATACATTACTCGGCATATTAAAAAATAAATTTAAAAGTATATAAAATTAAAGTAAAAATAAAAATAAATTCACTATTAAAATTACATCATTTGATGTTTTGTGAAATATAATTTATTTATAATTAAATTTAAATTGATATTATAATAACCCTCGACCGAGATAAAATAACAATCCCATGTCAACTGAAAAACAAAATAATTAAATTTTCATTTTAATTTTTCCTTCCTTCACTTGATACTTTCTTAGATTAGTATTTTATAAGTTGAATTCTGTAAATTTACAAGATTATCCTCCTACTTCGCTTATTTTTTTCCTTGAATCTTTTTTATATTTTTTCCTTATTTTTCTCTCTTTTTCTCTTGCCTTCTCTTTTCCTTCTTTTTCTATTTTACTTCTACTCAGTCGATAACATATAAAAAGAAAAAAGAGTTGATTTATTTTATTTTTTAATGGCAAATAATCATTTTACTCTTAATGAGTCGTTTTGCTTTTATTTGACGGTATTTTTTTTCTTAATGAGTCATTTTGCTTTTATTTGACGGTATTTTTTCGTCAGCACTATCAAACTCCATTCATCCTAAAATATTAACCAGATTTTGTTTGATATATTTTAAAATCTCTCGTAAAATTTCAGCTCAATCTAATGATCATATTAAAAATTATGTTAAATAACGTAAAACTTGTCTAATTGTGATTTTTTATCAAGTTTCTGGATTTCTTAAAAAAATCTGAAATTTTAACCCAAGCTAAAGCATTATATTAGAAAGCTCCATATAAAGTTTTAATTTTTTTGATAACTTAAATAAAAATTATAAATTTATTTTTATATAAAAATAATAAAAAAAATATTAATAAAATCTTAACAGGAGCCATAGCATACCTAAAATTTTACCATGCCTCTGCCCCTCATAGTGAAAGTATTTTTTTGTACTCTAATCATTGCTTAAAATAAATAAAAAAAGATATTTCTTGATTTTATTATGTAATTAAAAGCTAAACAAATAATAAAAATATATTTTAAAAATAAAAAAATTGAATTTAAATGAGTATTCATCATCAATTAATTATTATTATTAAAAAAATTAGCATTCTAATAAAATTTTATCATATTACCATCCAATATGTAAAAATTGAAGAGCAAATGTCCAAGTATGTCACTTAAAATATTTTCTAAGATTTATTTGTTTTTATATTTTAATTAAAAATTTAATTTTTTATTTTTTATTTAAAATTAATAATTTAATATTTTTATATTATTTTCATTCGTTGATATTAAATTAATATAATTTTAAATAAAAATATTTTAAAAAATTACAGAAATTACCAGTACCTGCCCTTAGAAGAAGGGTGGGCGCATTTGTGCAGACTTTGTTTTTCAAGGCGGGAATGACACATCATCAGCCCTTTTTTTAAAAAAACAGTTATAAGAGTTTAGCTGGAGAGAGAGAAGCGATGATAACGCCATCCCCTTCTCTTACATTTCCCTCCTCAGCATAAATAAAAACACGATCTTTCCCTCATTCTTTTCTTTTTATCTTTTAGTTTTTGAGAGAGAGACCCAGTAGATCGAAATCTTCCATCTTCTATCTCTCTCTCTCTCTCTTTTTTGAAGTTCGGAGAAGATATATAAGCTCCTCTAATGGATTTGCAATAACACCCACTTTGTTATTAGCCGTGCAATTATGATTTTTTTTTTTAAGCTTATTGGCTGGGTGTGTGTTTTGATAGTGTCAGTCTTTTGGACTCTTTGAATTTTGTCAATGGTGTCTGTCAAATGATTGAATCTATGGGAATTCTTGAGTAAATGAGATAATAGGATGTGGGTATGAGGTAATATTTATTTATTTTGCATTTTCTTTCAATCTAATTTGATTCATGGTTTTTTCTTGTTTGATGATTTGATTAATTAGGTTTTAATTTGTTTCATGCTTTTATTAGTAAGTAGTCTTGATTTTGAGTTTGATAAATTGTTGGGATTATTGCTTGATCTGGCGATTAAAACAAAAGACACTTTCTAGATCCGGGGATTTTAGTTTAGTTTGATTTTTGGGTTTTTCTTATTTGGTGATTTGGTTAATTAAGTTTTAATTCGTTTCATGCGTTATTAATAAGTAGTTTCGATTTTGAGTTTGATATATTGTCGGGTTTATTGCCTGATCTGGGGGATTAAAACAAAAGATCACTGTTTCATCTTGGGGATTAAATAAAAAGACACCTGTATGATCTAGGAGGTAGTGAAGCACCATCACAAACCCCAGATCTTTTAGCAGAGAAGGTAATTGTCCAGTTTTAGATTCTGGGACCTACGTGAAATAACATATAGCCCTGGTACTGATATGTAAAACAAAAACATGTTTGATCTGGGACGCTGGTGAACTTGAGAGTTGAGAGCAATTTTGGGCCTTCTAGGGTTTTGATTCCTCATGAACTCATGGGGGCCATGGAGAGGGCATCTTTTTCCTGTTTAAAAACGATATACCCAAGATGGAGCAGATTGCAATGATCTGGAGAGAAACAATGAGAGAGACCTTTGTAGATGAGATGATCTGGCTGAAAGCCTTTTTAGGGCTTCTGCGGCCGCTTTTCATCTTCAACAACAATCGGGTATTGCTAACTTTCCTGTTTTTATTTTTACGGTTCAATCTTCCAGTTCCAAATTCTCATACCCTAACTTGCAATGCTCCTGCGCCTAGCACTAGATTTATTGTGAGGAATGGCATATGATGTTTATATTTTAAACATCTCTATTAACTGTCTCTGAAACTTGATTTTGCCTTTTTCTGTTTTGGTGTTCAAACTTGGCATTTAACTGCCTTGTATGAAAAATCTAATTGCTGATGCCATAATAAATGTTGGATATTTACAATTATAATGCTTGGATGGATATTATTTGCAAAGACATGTGGAAGGATATTGTTTTGCAAAGGCAAGTGGATGAGGTTAAAAGTTATTTAAAATACAATGGTCAGCCAAGGTTACGCATCTGACCTTCATAGTCATAACATCCTGATCAATGGCCATTGTAAGAGAGAAGGATCCATGATGCAAAACATTGACTCCTGATATTCCACTCTTACAGAGTCCATTGATTAAGATGTTATAACATTGTTCTGAAAGGATTTCTTCTCAAAAACTGCACATCATGTGTTGTGCAAGATCTCAATGAAAAAGGTTTGGATCTGGTATCAGATGGAAAAATTATACTGTGTTTCTACGAGGGGATTCTCAAAATGGGAATTTCAATCGAAATATCTTTTTCAGCTCAGCAGTGCTGTGGTGGTCTTTCTTTAACAACAGCTATGCTGCTACAACTCATGTAAGTTATTGTTACCCAGTTTTTCCACCTTAAGAACGGTAGAATCTACTATTTCCTTTTCATAATGGTGATGTGTCTTGGCTCTAGGTCATGCTGTAGGTTCTCCTGAACATATGGTAAAAAGTGATCAGTTAATAGATACTGTAATAAAAGTGGCAAAGGTTTATTGTTGTTGCTGGTTGTTTCTGATAAATTTGCATGTTTAAGTACTCTTTAAGGGTTTATTTTGGGGACTCCTTTTGTCGAATTTTAAAGAAAACAACTCTGCTAATTCTCTACACGTCTCCTTCGATCTTGAGCTCTTGGTCTATAACTTGTTTAATGTACTCAGATTGATGATTTGACAATGACATCTGATTCTGTTTATTGTGGGATCTTTTTCTATTTTATTTTAGCCTCTTGAATTCTTTTTGAAGTTTGATGATCGAGACCATGTTGCATTACAGGATACAGATTCTCACTTCTGTATCTCAATTATCTGTGTCCTGGTGAGATACTTCTCATCCGTGAAGAGATAAGTCAAGTTCAAGAGGAACCCTTTTCCCCTTGTAATTGTGTGATCTTCATGTAAATTCTGATGAAGATAGAATCATAACTTGAGAGCAAACTCTGAAATGTTATAGCATCGATTATTTCATCTGAACAGCACATGCATCTTTCTATCTGATCATTGTTCACATTTGCTATGTTTTGATCATGTAACTATGTGACAATCAAAAAATGATGGGCACGTGCTGCTTAATCAACTGAAGTTAGCTTGTCATTATATGGTCTTTTATGTTACAACTCGAAACCCATATATCATAGCCAAATTTAGTTGCAATCAGATTAAAGACCATGATATTTACCAAAAGTGTTGTTTGTTGTGTTGTGTGTATACATGCACCCACTTTCTTCCGTTAGTTTATTCAGCCTTCCCTTTACATTGATGTTGATAAAAAATTGAGCCCAAACATGTATGTGTTGCTTTACTCATGAGATTGACTACCTCTTCTGCATTCATGTGTTGTATGTGTAGGTGCTGCAGAAGGTATGAGGTGATTTGAAGGTAAAAGAAATGGAATGAATTCAATGCCTGCGATGAACATGGGAGAGATCTTATAGTTCAGAGAAAAATTGTGGAGTCTCATTGAAGATTTGGCGATTTTATGATTAAGTTTTGCATGTTGGATGAGTGTCCAATAATTGGCCCTTAATTTGTTTCTAGTCAGCAGAGGTGGTCTGCAGACAAGTAGTTTTTGGCCGATTGGCTGCTTCTATCTATACATTTTACGAATGAGATTTCAATTGACCAAGGTATTGCTCAATTTTTTATCAGACTCGTTCATTTTTTGGTAGTTATCCTGGGTGGCGAGTTTGATGAAGCATATCATTATCCATCATTCATTGTTTCAAGCATGTGCCATCACGGTAATGTGAAGGCTGAGAATTTTCGAAAACAAAAAGGGTGGGTGGGAAATCGGAATCTCTCCTTTTAGAATTTTGCTGCGAACAACTCATGTCTACCATTCATAATTTTGCAGTTTATGTTTAGAAGTTGCCAATCAAAAGATTCTGGCGGTAAATGTTAATGCATCGAGTAAAACCGACTACTCCTGCTTGGAATTTGAAGATAGGCTGTCAATATCGTTGTGGTCATAATTCCATGGTTCCATGTAATTACAGATATAGGGTGGGTGGGAAAAAATGTCCTTGCATTCTTTCTCCTGTTCTATCATGAATGAACACTTGTAGGGTAGAAGGTATGATAAATCCCCGGATCTGAAAACGGCAAGGGAGAAACAATTGACCTAAAAAAACTTGAGTCTCCCATTGATTGGTTATTTGGTAGGGTGGTAAAAAATATTTTTTAAAATGTATTATTTGGTAGGGTGGTAAAAAATATTTTTTTAAATGTATTTTTTTTAGAAATATAATTTTTTATTTTTTTAAAATTAATTTTTGATATTAGAAAGTCAAAATAATCTATAAAAATACAAAAAAAAATAACTTAAAGCTAAAAATATTTTTAAAACAAAAAAATATGATCCAAAACCGTGTTCTCAAATACTCTCTATCTTGAATTAAATATAAAATTAAAATGCATGGATTTTTCATTATAGCTGCTAACAATGTGTATCATTATACATTTTACTATGGATTTATAATTCATAATTTTTTTTTTATTTTGTTCTTATTTTTTTTTATGTGATTGCATCCTTTCTAGGCCAAAATCAAGGGCAATTGAGTTGAATTTGTCAATTATAAATAAAATTAAAAGACAGAGGATCAAAGTAGAAAATACACCATAAATGAGTAATGATTTTAAAATTCATGCAAAAAGTATAATTCAATCCTCATACTTTAAGAATTATACATATTCACCTTGATTTTTTTTAATTTAATTTTGATATAAAAATTTATTTTAGTTATTTTTTAGGTTTTGGTTCAAGAGAAAGAGGTCATTAGATTTCAGTGGTAGAAAGAAATTTTATTAACAATGATTTAGGCATTAAAATAATTAATATTTGTGTAAAATGGTTCCATTTGATAAAGCTAATTAATATTAAGTATTTTTTTACATTTAAAGTTTGTTGAAAAAAAAATTGAGCTTGTGTAAATTTTTTGTTTCAGGTTAATTTGAATTTTTAGGATGATTTGTTTGTTTTTTATGTCACAAATAAATTTATCATAGTTTCTAAGATGTTTTCTATATGTTTTGGGTTAAAATTGATTTAAAAACAGGTTTTTAAGTTAAAAAATCTTAAGTCATAATTTTTCAGCAATCATAATTGTCAGACATGTCTCTTGATTTTTTTTTTAACAAAAATATTTGAGATAAATGATGTGATGCAAAAAAATAATAATAATAATCTAAACACATGAGCCCTAATGAAATGAGCCATGCGGGCTAGTCTGGCTTGCCATATTTAGTAGCATTTAACTTTTTTTTTATAATTTTTTGAAATTAATATAAATTTTTTATGTTTTTTCCATAATATCAATTATCCTCTCCTTTTGATTTTGTTTAGAGATATTTTTTTAAATGACAATTATTTTGTTGATTGTGCATTTAAATTTTGAAGAGGTTTTTTTTATTCATCTATATTTTTTTAATCTTTTTGTATAGATTAGCTTTATTTTTTAATATAAAAAATTATTTTTAGATAATATTTTTAATATATGCAACCTTGTATAATATTTTTTATTTTATTTTATTCAAGTAAATCAATGTGTATGTCTATTTCTATTATTGTTTAATTAGATAAAAAAATAATTTTAATTAATAAGATTTAGCAAATACAATCAAGTAAATATCCCGTCTTGCAACATTAAATATCTTAAACCATATCTGTTTTTTATTTTTTAAATTTTACTTTTAGTTAGCATTAGTATTTTTATTTATTAATACATATAATTCTTGATTCATTTCATTAAATATATATATAAATTTTATGATATGCACTTACAAACTTTTTTAGTGACAAAAATGCATTATATATATATATATATTTTAATAAAAAATAAAAATATTTGAACCCCGTGGACATAACAACTAGGGCAGATGCACTTTCTCACTTTCTTTCCTTTTTTTTTTTTTGAGAAGCACTTTATCATGGATGGAGATCCTATAAAATCTTGACTAAATAAGATACATATTCTACAGGTAAAATTTATTCAGAAAAGAGGAACTCTGCTCTCTTGCTTACCCACCAAGGCCAAGAAATTGAAGCCCCGTGATCGGTAAAACCTGAATCAGGCAAGAAACCTAATAGACTAGCTTAACTGTGTAAAGTCATGTAATTAGGTGGCATAATTAATGGGATTTGAGAAATAGAGAGAAGAAGAAGAGAGTGAAGAGAGAGTAATCCCACAATTGTGAGGTATTTGTGATAGAGTAAGTGAGGTGTTTTCTCCTAATAATAGAGAGATTCTTAGTTGTTCTCCTATTATTCGAGAGAGGTTGTATTTCCCACATTACTTAATGAAATCCTTCTATACTTGTCTGTGGACGTAACCCAATTGAGTGAACCACATAAATTCTTGTGTGTTCCATTTCTCATTTTATCCTGTCTCTTACCTTTTGTCTTGTCAGGTTTACATGTCAGCATCCTAACAAGCTGGAGTGAACTGAGCGAAGACATTCCAACAAGAATCTATGTTAAAGACTTGTCTGTGGACGTAACCCAATTGAGTGAACCACATAAATTCTTGTGTGTTCCATTTCTCATTTTATCCTGTCTCTTACCTTTTGTCTTGTCAGGTTTACATGTCAGCATCCTAACAAGCTGGAGTGAACTGAGCGAAGACATTCCAACAAGAATCTATGTTAAAGTAAAAAGCAAAAAAGAAGAACAAATCCATGCCAATGCTAAGAGCTTTTCTCAAGTAATTGGATACTTCGACTAGTAGTGGCTCCACTTCCAATATTCGTGCCACATGGTTTGTGTAACTAGTGAACCCTTCTACCTCTACTTGCTTCATTGTTTTAACATAGGACAATTCGGAAACACTATCCTGAAATCTTTAATATCATGAAGGGATTAGCCATGGAGATTTGAGTTGAAGGGACAAATCGGATGAGCGCGTAACGCAAACTACTGTCTGGGGGAAATATGGCAGCCAGAAAGATTAAAAATAGTTACACTCTTAACGTTTACTTTGCAAGGTATTTTCAGGATATATAAACACAATTTAGTTCCAATTATATATATATCTTAATGTATTTTTAAATTAAAATATTTTAAATAAACATCAGCTTCCACAATCGCAATGCCAACGATTACCAAACCCAGTAGCAAGCATGCTCTTGTGTCTTATAGCATACCTAATTTCACCTAGTCTCCACGGAATAATACCGAAGGACAGAATCCTAACATGAACAAAGACATTAAATTACACAGATGTCATCATTACTCTTCACACCGCTTCAATGAATTTGATAGAGGTACATGTTTCCACGGAAAGAGGCCAAAAACAATCATCTTTGAAATCCTTTGAAACCCCTACTCAATGCAACTAATGATTTTCGAGAACCACTAGAGTATTGGATTGACAATGCCGTTAGATTTCTTAAGCAGAGGATGTAACCAATCTGTTAAAAACATCAGAGACATGCCTCATCGTAGGCCTCCTTTCAGGGTTGCTATGAACACAAGCAATTGCAATCTTCAAAACGGCAACAATCTCTTCTTCTTCCTTATCCACATCAGGAGCTAAGTACGGATCTAAGACATCTACAAGTGGTTTCTGCTCTTCAATGCAAAGCTGGATCCAGTGAACGAGATCCATCTCTGAGGTACCGACACAGACCACTGGCGACCTTCCTGTGATCATTTCTAGTAAGATAACTCCACAAGAGTAAACATCCCATTTTTGTGATGGTTTTAGAACTTTTAGTGCTTCAGGAGCCTGGTAATAAGATACCAAGTTTGTAGATGAAACTGTGGCAACTTCTGAGCTTGGCTCACCCTTCTGTTGCCTCTCTTGTGGTTTTTCCAAGGTAGATCGATTAGATTCCCGTGTTGGGGACCCTCCAGCAATAGTAGCAAGTCGCCCAAGTCCAAAATCAGAAATGTGTGGTTCCATGTTCTGTCCAAGAAGCACATTACTTGGCTTCAGATCTCCATGAACATATTTTTTAGTGCTGAATTCATGAAGATAAACCAAGCCTCTCGCAATTCCCTTCATGATTTTCAACCGAACAGACCATGATAATGGGGTAAATGACACCATTCCAGGCTTCCCTATTGACATTTAGAGAACTAAAACTTTCAAATAACAAAAATATAAAACAAACAAAAAAATACTACATGAGGAAACAAAATAAAAATCAAGGGAAATGAGGCAACAGAAAATTTACTCTGGTGGCAAGATGGTTTTTGAAACTTACCATGAAGTGCTGTGTCAAGACTTCCATTCGGTATGTAATCATAGATAAGCAACTTCTCATCAACAGACCAGTAATATGCTCTGAGAGTCACAACATTAGGATGCCTTAGCTTGCCAATTGCTTCCACTTCCGTTTGGAATTCCTTAAATCGTTGAGAGCCTCCCTCGCCCAATCTTCTCACAGCTAAAGTATACCCATCTTCAAGCACAACTTTGTAAGCAATCCCAATTCCACCCTTCCCTAAAACAAAAGCAGACGCTTTAAGCAGCTCATCCAAATCAAAAGCCACCTGCGCATCCAGTGGCACAAGGTCATACTGCTCCACGTCCTCAGATAGAGTCTCGGACTCATCCTTCCTAAAGCGCAAGCACCCTTTCCTTCTCTTCCCTCCCTTGTCAAAACCATTATCATTTTCATCCTTATCCTTACTGCGTGAACAAGCCCTAGAAAAACAATACGAAAACAACAATCCAACGAGGCAAATCCCAATGACATCACTCACAATTATCGCAACAACTGCACTCTTACTCAGTCCTCTTCCTTTCTCACTCTTTCTGCCACTGTTATCTGAATCTCGAGGGGGGAAGTTATTAGGCAAAAAAGGGATTGCTGAAGGTGCACTTGCACCGGCGGTATCTGAAGGACATGGATTTTTCAATGGAGGGCCACAGAGACCAGGATTTCCAATAAATGCTGTAGGACCTCTGTTCATTAGAGCACCATTTTGAGGTATTGGACCGCTCAAATTGTTATATGTTAGATCAATATAAACCTTCTCAGGAAGGTTTCCAAGGCTAGCTGGGATTGAACCAGTAAAGAGATTGTGTGACAAGTCAACAGTTCCTTGTAAGCTAGACAAATTTCCCATATCACTAGGAATTGAACCATTGAATTTATTAAATGAAAGATCAAGTTTTTCAAGAGAAATCAAACTGGCACCAAACCCAACTGGCAAAGAACCAGTGAAATTGTTTTGGCTAAGATCAAGGACCCTATGTCTCCTGCATTGAACAATTGACGTGGGTATTGATCCATTGAAGAAATTCTGGGATAAATCCAAGGTTTGGAGGTACTTGAGCTTGCCAATCTGATTTGGCAAAGACCCAGAAAGGGAATTCCCATAAAGGACCAAACTTTGGAGTCCTTGAGCTTGAAAGAGCTCAGCAGGCAAAGGGCCGAACAACCTATTATTCCTCAAATTTATATGTCTAAGGTCAGAGAGTGACCCAAGAGCAGAAGGAAGAAACCCATAGAGTTTCTTCTTTGGAATACTGAGAGACATGACATTAAGGTCCCTGCATGTAACCCCATTCCATGAACAAGGGTTGTCATCAGAGGAGTTCCAGTTACTCAAAGACCCTTCTGGGTCTTCGTTAATAGACTGCTTAAACGACAATAGTGCATACCCTTCACTATTCAAAGAAGTCACCAGACTGTAAGAGTTAAAGAGAACAAGAACCAGCAAACTCAAAGAGAACATGTCCACAAACAAAGTGACCATTGGAGGGTGCAAAATGCAAAAGTGGGGCTTTAAAGAGCTTACCTTTCAGTACGCAAAAAGCCAAATGAGAACGAAGAAAGCTTGACAGAAGCAATGAAGTCTCTCTCTCTCTCTCGTTGTGTCATGTGTGTGTGGAGAAGAGAATGAGGAGAGAGAATGGAGTGTGAATGTGAAAGGCAAAACTCAAGAGAGCGTGGAAGAATGGTAAAGGTTTTCTTTAGTACCAGGGACTGCACCTTGGGAAGATGGATAATTTTAGTGAGAAATGAAAAACAAATGGGGAACATGAAAAAGTAGTTGAGAGTATTCAGATTACATAGAAAATTAACCTAATTATCTAATCTATGGGGCAGTGCAGTGATGTTTCTTCAATCTTGGAAAGCGACTCCATGTAATTAATAACACGAGCATGCTCTTTTTCGCTTTATGGGCAGCTCCCTCCATATTTTTCTCATCTTAGTTTTTGTAATGATGAGTGGCACTGATTATAGGATATTAAGCACCAAGAAAATAATGATAAATTATATTATATCAGGAGATATTGCAAAGCCTGATGGATATTTTTTCCTTAAACCTAATATATTTTCAGATATTACATTTTTAAGATGATTGGCAAATTTATAATCTTTGAGAGATTTTAATTATGATTTTAGACATTCTTTAATTTCTTGAAAACAATTTGTTTAAATCTTATTCTTACGGACACAATAACAAACCCGTTGTCTGTAGTGTTTGACAGCATATATAATTCATAGTTGTCTATAGTGTTTGACAGCATAATTCATAGTTGTCTGTAGTGGATAAAATCTGAATTCATAACTTCAATAGTCCAACATTTAAATCCTGAATCAAGCTAGACCAGGAGATGGTAATGAGAGGGGCCTCCATCGTTTTTGAAATATAAAATTACGAACATCTAATTAAAATTAGAGAATATTGATTCGAGAACATTAACTTTCGCAAACAGTTGGGAAACTAGACAATCAGGAAAAAAAATTGTAATATATTAACATTTGGGTTTTCACCAACCTTCGTCTTGAAAATCTAAAATCTAAGATATAATATCAGTCTTGTCTTCATGCTTGTAATTTCTCTTTTTGCGTGGCTCTCGTGATTTCAAGCTATTTCAAATTGCATGTGGATGTTATAAAAAGAAAGGGTTTCCCAAGCTTCAGCAAACAATTAACCATTGCGTCTTGATAGTAATTTATCATGTATCTGACACTACTTGTAAGAAAAGATGAAACAATAACCTTAATTTCCAGCATCAGAGCCCTCGGTATCACCCCTCGAAATACTCTTGTTTCTTAGATTATTTCGATTTGCTTTGATCATGTAATCGAGTCTATCTCTCTCAACATTCACATATGCACCAACTAAAAAAAATAAAATGAAAGTTGTAGATTATAAACTATAAAAATAAGTTTTGTTTCTAAAGAGCCACTGTATATATGAAAATAGCGAAGCGTATATGAAATAATTAATTATTAAATTTCAAGAGTCCCATCTCGTTGCACCCCTGGTCTTCGGCATGCTCCGTGTCTTGGTATTGAAGAGCAAGTTATTTTCTACGGGCCTAGGA
Source organism: Populus euphratica (assembly GCF_000495115.2). Taxonomy (NCBI): domain Eukaryota; kingdom Viridiplantae; phylum Streptophyta; class Magnoliopsida; order Malpighiales; family Salicaceae; genus Populus; species Populus euphratica. The sequence goes on along the minus strand of NW_011499845.1, from coordinate 5,748,574 downwards.
AAAGAAAAACATGATCCCTCTATTTGATTTTTGGGATCTACATTACTTATAACAACTGTAGATAGAGTCTTACAGTGTTGATGTTCCTATTTCTTTATTCTTTTTATTAGAAATTAAAAAGTGCATATCAATTTGTCTGGTTTCAGGAGATTGATGAGCTTTATGGAGAGACAGAGACAAAGAAACTTAATCAGAGGCATGGAAGGACACGCTCGGCTGAAATGCATATCATGTCTGAGACAGTGAGATGGTGTAAGACTATTTGAAATGCATATCAAATATTTGCAATATTTGATACTGAGCAGAGACGTAGGGACCGGATAAATAGAGAGATGAAAGCACTGCAGGGATTGATACCCAACTGTCACAAGGTTACTGATTCTTTATCCGTAATTTTGACTATATGTTCCCGGATTCCGGTATTTCTCTCTATCTTTCATATAGCAAAATCTTAAGAAAATACTGCGAAAAGAACATGCTAAATGGTTGAAAGGTAGCTGCTATAAAGTGATCGGATGTAAGGTATAGGATCTTTACTGTTGTTTTATATTTTTGCTAAAATCATAACTGTCCAGATCATGCCCTGGTGTATATTAGTTTTCTTCGGGCTGAAGGACTAAATATCCACCTCATGCTAGCCAGCGATGTGTATTGCAATATTGGACCTCAACGATGCTTTAATTTCTCCATCATCATCATGGTTATTGTCGTCGTCGCAATCATCATTATCATTATTATTATTATTATTAGTATTGCTATGATTACTTTTATTATATTTTGAATCGTTTCATCATATGTCAACTACAGGAGGTCATATCAAGTTAAAACCATGCATGCTAAGAAGTTTTGAGAGATTTTTTGCATTCCGTTGATCATTTAGAGAGCTATCAAATTCTGGCAAGCTTAGCTAGTCATCTTTTCCTCTAGGAATCTTGTCAACGAGTTTGGACCTGAAATCTTTCAATGAATTGTTTATTTCTCTGTAGCTGTGCCCAAAAATCTCATGCACCTGCATCTTATTTTGCTCATAGAAAGCTGGTATTGTCGCACAGCAGGCAAAGACTACAAGGAATAAATGAAAACACAAATCCAATCAGGTTCAAACAAAAAAATCGATAAAGAAAACTCCATGGCCGTACCAAGGTATGCAAAAGTCATGGTGCTGAATAGGGATCCAATAAATGACAAGATGTAAAGCCCAGCTAACGTCTGAAAATCAAGTGCATAATTAATTTGCAATTAAATCTATAATCCAAATAGATAATGTAGAGAATTAAGATGGTCAGCAGATGGAGACTTGTATACCACAAAAAAGGTTTTTAAACCTTTCTGGCCTGTTGATGTTCTGTAAAATGTAAGTATAGTCTCGTTAATTTGATCAAAGAAGAATCTGAATGCTGATTCTGGCAACCTTATTTCGTTAGAAGTAGGAGGATTCCTGAATTGATGAAGAAAACAGTAACATATGGAATTTCAGAAGTACAACATTGCTAGGACCTCTATTTGTAGTTAGTTTCCCCTATGTTATAGTTTTGTCAATTTCTCTCGAGAAAATATATTAAAGATTGCAAATTTAAAATTATAAATTTCAGAGTTATTAATTTTAAGATTTATAAAATTAATCAAGATACATATAAATTAATTCAGATATCAATATTAATAAAAAGTGGAAATTGAAATTTTATTATAATTGTTATAATCAATGGGCATGGTTAGAGTCATATCTTGTCAATTATAATTAATTTGTAAGGGAAATTGACCAAAAGTAAAACAAAAAGATTGACTTTCCACTACAAATATAGGAGGCAAGATAGGATTATATATCACAAAAATAAATGGTTCTTAAACAGGCACTTTACATTAGAATATGCTAACAATAACTTGTTACCTTTTGATGAGTCCTGCACTCTTGGACCATGTGAAGAGGGTGATCATCAAAAGCATGAGAATGTGACAGAAGAAGGTTGCTAAAGAGTACTCTGTAAGTTCAAAGAGAACCCATAGAACAGTAACACCCCCCAGGATCCCTCCTGATAATGTCTTGTTCTTCCACGACAATATGTCAGCAACTACAAAGGGAACCAAATACACAGCATTAGAGAAATGAATCTCAGACCTCATGAACAAACTAAGGGGAAGATATGTGCATGTATTACCCTTTCCCCGTCCAAGGACGGCATGCATGTCACTTCTCATGATTGTGTTGGATGCTACTACCTTAATCTAATTCACCAAAAAGAAAATATCCCAGCAATGCAGCAAATCAGGTGTTGCAATCATCATTCTATAAAAAAGCCGTGGTTAATTCTATTAAATTTAATCTTAGAATAGAAACAGTTGATGAGATTGAATAAAGTACCATGGCTTTGGCATGCAGGAAAGTAAATGCCCTTCGCGCATGAAAAGTTCAATAATTAATTCAATCAGTTCATCGATCCACGCACGAAGAAGATCTTCGTCCTCGGCAGTGATCGGACAAGTGAATTAATTAGAATTAATGTCGATGGAGATTTTAGAGTTTAATATCGCTTTTGATCATGGGGGGAGCAATTATGGAGATTGAACTGTAAAGATGAGATCCATCAAATTAAATTTCTCCACGGATTATGCTAATTATTTAAGGTAATTTATTATTACTGCATCAAGTGAGAATTTAAACACAAATGGAATTCACGTTCAATTAAGCCATTCGCTTTTGTACTCCAACACAAATACATAATATCGATATAATTCGACCTTTTGAGTATGCTAGGATGAAGATACTAAACATAAATGGATGAAATGAAGTAATTCAAGTTCAATTATTTGGGCTATGAAATTTTGTGTTATCTTCTGTGTCTTAATCTTTTAAAGATTGTCACATATGCTCACTTAATTGTGGTTCGTGATTGAATTTTGAAGAATTTAATTGTTAATGTTGTCTGTTTTGATTTTAATGGTTCTCGAAAACATGACCACTTATTATTATAAATAATATCTTACATCATCTATTGTTAGCCATGAAACTATCTATAATTAATCATCAAGATATACATGAATCTGACACTTTATATAAATATTTGACATTAAATAAAAAAATAGCCTATAAAATATATAATATACATAACTCATATTCATCATTATTGAATGTTTTTATAAAATATAACTTATAATAAGAATGGGGGGGTAATTTCATAAAGGATAAAAAAACCCAAGATAACAAAAAATTATGTCATGTATAAAATTTCTTTTTAAAAGATCTCAGTTGATTGTAAAAATATTCAAGTTTTTATTGGGAAAAAAAAAATTTGAATATCAAGCCAAAAAAAAAAAAATCTGTGTAATCCCGGGCCGGCACACTAATTTGCAGTGCATTTTTCTCATTGTTGAGCAATGAAGATAAATTAGGTAATGTTTGGGAGTTTGTTAAAAATTATTTTAGGTTTTTTTTTTGTAGCAATTAATTACTCAATTAATTTTTTTTTCTATTATTTGTTGTTAGACGTCTGTCGCTCCGCTTTCATCTCCTTTCCTCTGTACTTTCCCTCTCTGCAATACATATTATTCTTTTGTTTACCGGTTTACCGGTGATTATGTAATTCGACGAGTATAATCCATTCTCTAGCTGAACTCATCTCTACTACTTGAAGAACATCGTTTAAAATGACGCTAATTCTCAACTTTAGTTTTTGGACAGACACCGATGGAAAACCCATGTTGGGACTGGTTTTTAATTTTATCCCTGCAACTGGGTTTCTGCCATTGAGGATCTCTGTCAAAGTTGGTTTCCATGTGAAGTGATTTTTCGTTGATTCAGTTGACTCCTATTGAAAGTAGAAGCGGTATTCTCCTTTTCGACTTGAAAATGAAAGCTTAGAAACCATTTATTTCACATTAAATCGGTTAAGCATTATCGGTTAACCTGTTTGGTATGGAGTCTCAAATAGGATTAAGCAAAATTTAATTTCTTTTACTTAAAATTAATTTTTTATATTTTTAAATCATTTCGATAAAGTAATTTTTTAAAAATAAAAAAATATACATTATTTTAATAAATTTCTAAATAAAATTTATTTTCAATTCAACTGCTACTGCATAAAAAAAATAATCAAAAAAATTATTATCGAGGAGTTGGCTTATTTTAATCTCCTACAGTGGATGAGTTTCGCTGGCTTCCTCACTGGCAAGAAATGACAAAATTCAAGTACCTTGTTGGGTTTCCTAACAAGTACATTGAACCAGTCGGATTTACAGCTGTTCTGCTCTACTCTATAATCTTTGGATTCACAATACCTTTTAGATCCATGAGAAGGCCCATTGGAAACCAGAGATGCACAACTTGGAGCGGCCTTCTGCCATCTCTCGCCCTCCTTGAAGGAACCACACCAATGAAAACTTTGAGCAAGCATAGTTTGTAAGAACTAGTTTTTTTTATCGCCATGGCAGGAGATAGGCGGATGTGATATTAGTACAACTATAATGCTAAGACATCGCATGGAGTGCAAGCGGCCAGTATAACTATAATTCTTGGAGGCAGTGTCAAGAAGTGCACAACAAATATACACACAGAAAACACTGGCTATTTCACATCAGACATGATATAAGATCATACATGCGTGCTTGTAGCTCTCTGAGACCATGTCAGTTTCCTCTACCCATCTTTCTCCAATGATATGCCCCAAAAGCTTTAGTCATTGACCTAATCAATTCATAATCAAGCCTTCTCAAATTCACCAGTTTGTTGCTGCTGGGGGTAACTTGCACTGGTCATTCCAACGCCTTCATTCTGGTGCTTCTCCCATCCACCAGTATCAGCTCTCGAGTGAGCCCAATAGTAAAGGATTGACCCTATCAGTGATAACAATGTAAGAGCTGCACCGGCAGCAAAGACACCTCTGCGGAGTGTGGCACATGATAAGTCACCCTGACGAAATAATCCTCGGTATTTGGTATGATATGCATTCCTTGCTGATCCAGCTAATAAGCATGCCTCGGCTCCCAAAAAGCTTAACCTGAAGATTTCTTTGTTAAAATTCTTGATTTCTCACGGATGATAAAGCGAAATGATTGGCAAATTGAGCTAAATAGGTATGTCGTTTCGGGGGAGATCAGTATCATACATGTACCATTCAGGTGTGCTAAAGATAGCAGGCATGAAAATAAATTGGAAAAAATGTTGTTCAGGTTGGTTTTACCTAAACTCTGAATTGTCCTACCAAGAGCACCAAGCTCTTTAACAGTCAGGTAGAGAAATAAAGAGTATGCTGTTTCACAAGAAATAACAAATTTACCCACATCAATTATTATGAAGATTCCTAAATAATAATCTTAAATCCATAAATCTTGAAGATTAATATATTTCCTATTTTTGTTGCTTAGTTCACATGTTGCCGCTTGGAGACCCACAAGTTCAAACCACAGAAATCAAATATTCGAAGATTTTGGCTTCATTTGTCGGTGGAACAATAGACCCAAAACCCAATTAATCAACCATGTATATATAAAGGACCGGTCTAGACCGTTCAAATTAATAATACTGAAAAAAATGATGATAAACAGAGAAAATAAAGACAGGGAATTTGAAGGGATGGGGAGGGAGAAAATGGTAAATTTATTTTACCAGGAAAAGATGAAGAAGACGATGGCACAAGAAGTGGAGCAGCTTCCAGTAACAAGGCCTTTTCCAAAGCAGAGACACCTAGTAACGCCATTAACAATTATTTGGCTAATAAGTAGCAGCCCAAACGCAGCTAATCCGTACACGGTAGACGCGTCCGTATCATAAACACAGTAAGTCCTCTCATCGTACTGATCAGGCACCACCTTAGCCTTCACACAAAACACGCAAGATAAATTTAACAGAACAGATAAAAACGAAAACTCAAAAATCGAGAGAAAGAGAGAGATAGTTACGGTGCTGCGGCGGCTTTCAGCGCCGATGGCGAGGACGAAGGCGACGAGGTGAAGAGAGGTGATGATGACAGAAATGGAGATTGAGACCGCCATCATTGCTGTCGCTTTTCCTGCTAATCTCTCCGTGTGTGCGTGTCTCTCTGTTATAGTGTTATGCAAACTGTTTTTTCTCTACCTAGTAAAAGCATATCTCGCTTGATTTTTTGTGCAATTTCATTTTTGCCCCTAAATATTCCTCCATGTTTCATTTCTGTTTCTTTAGTTTAAATGTATCCTGATGTTACCCTTTTGGTTTGCAAATCATTCCTGCAATTACCATTAACAAACAAACAGCCTACTTTTTAATTTAATCTTTGATTTTTTAATGAAATTTTTAAGTGTTTTTGTGAGATATCGTGATATATGTCTAAGATCAATTGGGACTAATTTGTTTTTTTTCTTTTTGAGGCTCTCTGCAGATGTTGGCCTTCTACAAAAAAAAAAAAATTCTGGAATTGGGAGGGAAAATGAGACGAAAATGAAATAAAAAATGGGAAGAAAGGGCTGCTTTCTGCTCAATAGCATCTGGTGAAATGGAAACTCTAAATAATGGTAAATAATAAGCTATTGGATAGAAGTGGGATGCACTTAAATTTATAAAGGGCAAAAGTGTATTTTACGTTTTTTTTAAAGGTAGTTTGCCTTTTTTTTACGACTTTTCTGTTTTGGGGGGGCCTGCTGTGCTTTTTTGGATATAAACCAATATTTTTTAGTTTAATTAAGAGCTAAATTATGATTATAATTAATTGGGGGGTTCTGATCTGGTGTGGTCAAGAACACGGGTTTAAGGTGCAAATAGCCTAAAGATAGGGTTGTTGAGGGTTTTGATTGAAATTCTGGGTATTTCGGTGTGAGGGTATGTAAGAATGTATGGATCGGAATGGGACCTTTTACTGGCTTCTGTTGACTAGCGTGTCTCGTCAATAGCTGGAGCGCTGTTGGCTTGTCGGGATATTGTAGAAGCTTGATTTCAATAGCTGTCGTTAGCTGCATGAGCCTGGCGTGTGCTATTTTTTTTTTTATATGAACATAAAACTGAAAATACATCTATGATTAAATAACAATAACAAAAAGCGTCCCTGTAAAATTATAACCAAGCCCTTAAGCCCGACTAAAAAAATTTGAGTGACAAGAATAATTGAGTAATTTAACTAACTGTTCATAAAATTATATATAAAAATGCATCTAGAACTAATTAACAATAATAAAAAAAATCACTAAAAATTACAATCAAACCCCTTAAACCAAGAATAATAAATTTGCATAGTAAATATATGTGCGCAACTCAACCATTCATGAAAAAAATAAAATTAACATACAGCCCTAGATTAAAAATTTTAATTGTTTATTCTTCAAAAAAAATATAGTGATTGCAATGTTATTAAAAAAAAATCCCCAAACCAATTAAGAATAACAAATTAATTATGTGCAAAGATCATCTTAACTCTTTAATAAAACTTTAAAAAATAAAAAGTAAAAAGATAATGGTAAAAAAAATAAAAAGTAAAAAGATAATTTTACCATGGCCCCAGTACCCATTTCACTATGAATGTACTATAGTGAAAAACCCATCTCTCAAGTTTCACTTACTTTTTTCATATTCAGTTCCTCTTTTTCAGATTTCAGTTCAGACCACTAAAAATAAACTGTAATTTTTATAAAACATAAGGATATATATAAAAAAAAATACAAACACACACCAGTTTGTGAAAAAAAAAAATGTGAACTAAAATAATTTTTAAAAAATTGGAGGGAAACACTGTCAAGGCAACTATTAAATTCCGAAAACTTCTACACTAGTGAATTAAAGATTTGATTGTACAAATTCATTACATTGCATCATAGCAAACATGACCCAAGTATATTAAGAAATCCCAAAATCAATGATCAAGAAAAATTAAATATCTTGAATCTCTTAAAGGCACAAAAAGATTAATGAGTATCTTCATTGCACTGAAATCATTCTTTAAATAAGTTAAAAATCTGGGTTTTATATTACCAAACGAACCTTTTTTCTTACACGAGGACACTGGAAAGACTTTGAAACACATTACATCCCATGAATGATGGGTAATAACTACCATAAACTGCTTCGAATGAATGAAACTGGTTTCTCTACCCAAGACCCCGCCTGGAATACACAAAGAAAACAAGAATAATAATAACAATATATATATATATATATATATATATATATAACTGTATTCCAACAAATCTGAAGAAGAAGAAACAGGCAGGTCTTTCAGGCCCTGGTCGGTTCTCTTCCCACCAAAGCAAGAGCTGTTATTACACAAGTTGAAGATGGGACTTCTAGTTATAGAAAAAGTAGGCTACTCAATGATTGTAGACCATGGCAGAATCCATGGAAAAGAGACGTATTGTAGAATCTGTAAGCACAATCTGGATTGAATTAGAGGCACTAAAATATGGCCATGCCACAGCAGTTGGTGTTAAAATGGCAGGGCTAGTGGGCGATACACAAGAATACAAGTGGGGAAAAAAATATCAGGGACCAACGTTTCAGCTAATCATAATGTACAGATAACAATACCATTTCAGTACATTACTCCTCATGGACATCACAACAGTAAAGTGTTAGATTACATAAGTGAGGCAGGCTCAAACTTGAAAACACAACCTACAAACATCCCCTTCCAGATGTTGAATAAAACACTACATCCTAAACACGGATAATCAGGACAAAAAAAAGTGCCTGGTTTATCATGACATACCCATTATATAAAACATTGAAAAGAAGCAAGACGTATCTTAGTTACACTGACAGCAAAGCCAAACCACCTCTTTACCCTGGTTTCACTCATCAGACCTTCAGCAGCATATCCTAACTCTATATTTTTTTTTTCTATTCACTATGCTTGAACCTTATTGCAATTGCAACCCTTCCATTCTAAAGCATTCTCAGCATTTTTTTTCACCCCCCTTTTCATAAATTATTAAAGATAACAGGAAACCTACTAGAATATGACCACCCAAATCCACTTATCATGATGGTCTCCAGAAATTAACTCACATGCCAGGTGTGTGCATGTACCAATATAAAACTGGGCTTCACTTGTATAATAGCTGGAGTAGTGTGGTAACAGTCATATCTCGGTATCAACTGCGGCAGAAAAATAGGAAATCTGGATGGTTGACCTGAAGCAATCTCAACCATTTATCAGCAGCCTGGAATAGTGAGTTTGACAACTGATGGTCACATTCACCATTGGATGTCCACAAGGACCCCTGGAACTTGTAGGATGCGAGACCAAAAACAGGCAAGGACATCTCAGACACACCATCCACTTCATTGGAATACGTCATTACAGGGGCCTGAGCACTTCGCCCACCTGCCAAGAAAGTTGGCATGATGAGTCTCATTAAAGTAGAAGAAAATCTTTATTTGATAGAAACATGTTAAGCATTTAGATTTGTCATGCTGAAAATTATTCAGGTCCAAAATTGTTACAATGAGAAATAGGGTTGGTACAATGACAGTATCAACAAATGCTGGTGCCTATAAAACCATAAGATTTGACTTTCATAATACCATCACACTATTTCATTCAAATCCACTGGTCTTACAAGCATCATCAGCATTGTCCCGATTGCAGGTATTCTAGACTTCCATTGAGAAATGAAATAAAGAAAAGTCCAGTCTATAAAGGATTAGGGTAACAATGCCTATGCTAAAAAGGGTGGCAGCAGAATAAAATTATAATTTGGAGAGAAGCAGTGCATACTTACTGAAAGTTAAATTAAAAAAAGAACAAAAATGCATGCTTTTAATTCATTAATTTATGTACTCCTTCATCCACAGTTATGGTCCTCCTTTCCCTTTTTGTCTCAAGATTTATGCCCGTCTCAGATAGTCTAAGAAATGTTATTGTTCAATTTCCTGTAATATGCTGTATTCTTACGTTGACCACATAGTAATCTTAATTTTTTAATACCAAAAACCAATCCAAGGGTAAAGCCACGCTCCATTATACATCAAATGGCAATCAAAGCATTAAATGCAAGATCCTAAAAGATGGCTTTTCATATGGAAGTGCTTTTAGAGGAAGGGTTGGTAACTTTGCAATATAGTTAAAATAGTTCTAATTTAGGAACATCTCTAAGAGTAAGAGGCCCACACATAAGATCTAACTAAAAATATCAACAAGCATAATAAAAAACTAAAGACACCAAAAAATAATACATACAGTTACAAATACACAATGCAACATAAAGAAATCAGCAGCCAAGTATATTTCATTACCTTCCAATGAGGTATAGAGAGAATGGAATGTCAGGAAGCAAGCATCCAGATCTTTTAAGGTTGGTCCTGTTGGTATTCTGTAAATTGGGTACCTATACAAGTCCATAAGGAACTATAAGCCATGTGTGATGATAATATTCGAATCAAATGCAACACTAAATGTTGAATACCAGGCCACAGAAATCCAACTTGAAGGTAATAAATCACAACTTCTTCGAGTCTTCAGCTCAGGGAAACGGAAGGCAATATCCGATATCTGAGGCGGTAAAAAAGAGTTCAGGATCAGGTAAAAAGAGAGAGAGCCTAAAAAGGGAACCGTACTCATAAAAATATGCATGGATTTCTATATCTGAAAAAGGACACTGGATAACCTTATCAGCTAATGGTACCCGGCTGTAGGGAGGGTCTTGTTCGAGATACTCAAATAGCAAGCAACCTTGAGAACTCACATATTCACCCTCATCACTGAAGAAATCCTCTTGATGGGCACCACGTTGATCTCTTAATGATAATCCATCCATTCTAGGAGGCAAGTCATTGGTTGCATGAGAATGATTCCATCGTTCCCTTGAGCATTTCAGTCCTCTTTCATGCTCATAATCACTGCTTCCATCACTACTTGAATCTCTAAAATCACTGTCACTATCCTCACCCAATTGTCTGCAACGAGAACAAACTTCAGTTCTACCATACAATCAGCCAATCCAAAAAAAACGAACATGTAAAAAAATGTAGGAGAACAAGATAATATAAGCTGTAATATGTTCAGTAAAATAGATTGTATCTGCATTGGCCTGTGAGCCATTTCTAAATCTAGTTAAGCAAATGAGACAAGTTGAGTACTAGCTATTTGTGCCTAGTGACAATAACACTAGGACACAAACATGATACTGATTCTGAAACAGCACGTGTAGCCTGGTTATTGAAAGATGAGGCATAAAACAATTTTGAAATTTATCATCAGGAATTAGGTTGTAGGGGATACCAGAATATGACTTTAGAACAGAGCTAATTTGTAATAAGTTGAAATCATATCATTTGATAAAAAAAATTAATGGAAATATCATGCTAAGTTGAAATCAGAGCTGTATTGGCTTGGGCCTGGGTTCAGTTTTGCTAAGAGTGACTATATTTAAAAGAAATCACACACGAAATAACTTTGTTGTTAAAATGCAATACAACATTTTCTGACACCCATTCCATAACCCACAATTTTGATAGCCCCAAAAAACAAGGTAGTAGCCAGTAACAAATGCCCAACAGCATGAGATCTTATTCCAACACATCAAAACCCAAGAGAAGGCCCAATGCAAACTTCCTGTCTAACAGAATATTGGTGGTACAAATTTAAATGTATAAAAATCACCTTTGAAGACTTAAGACTCATTTTCTCATTCAGCA
>NW_011499845.1:5702410-5736909 GCF_000495115.2 Populus euphratica | reverse complement strand
CAGCAGGAGCATATGACCACGACACCAACCACACAAAAGAAAAATAAGTTACGCAACAAAATTAACAAATGTAACTCCATATACCTTTTTAAGAGATGCTTGATGAAATTCTTTGACATTTAATGCAAAAAAAAAAAAAACACATCATAATTGCCTTTTAGCAATCAAGCTTTTGATCAAACCTGACGAGAAGCTGGCTCAAAAAATACACTAAAACCAGATAATTCTTTTTTTATTTTCAATCGGTAAACTACACACTAGGATTAACAGTATACGAGTAAATACAAGTTCAAAGGTAAAGATTAAACATACACCACGCTTATATTAACTATACAAGCCTATGGAAAAAACCTAATCGGCAGAATGAATCATGGCATTTGCAGATGCAAACCAGAAATAATGAGTGCATGTTTTGTACAAGAAGGACAGAACCCAAACAACCAACTATAATGAGGCAAAAGATTCCAGAACAGAAACAAAACCATAACCAACAGTATTTTTATTTTACCTTGGCTTGGGAGGCATTTTCGTAGAATCAGCGTATATTTGGATACCAGAAAGATAAGGAACATAATATTGAACAACACAGTCGCTATCGTTCAAAATTAAAGGCACTCCTGCACCATAAGCACTCCATTCTTTAAAAGATTCCCATAAATCACCCAGCACAAAATACGGCTCAAATTCCACATCATACGTCCTCCATCCCCGCATTTTCTTCTGCCAACAAATTCATTTCAAAAAATTAATTTAATAAATAAATAATTATATTCAAATAATAATTATTTTAAAAATAAATAAAAATTCAAATATAACCAAACCTTAGAGGGATGCTGAGCAGGAACAGAAGGTGTGATCGACTCCAAAAACCGATCCAAATTACTCTCAAACGCCGGAACAGAAACTTTTTCCGGTTTCGTCAAATCCTCGAAGCCACCATTCAGGTTCTCAACTGGTTTGTCATCGGTAACATCGCTTAGTGCTCTACGAAGCTGATCGGTCCGGTGAGCCCTGCGCGCTTTCACATCATTATTAAACCGATCCTCGCCTCCTCGCCTCCGCGTTGACTGCAATCCCGTCCCCAACATCTCTACCTAGTAGCAAACAACTCCTCCTAAAATCTAATTACTAACCTCTCTTATGTACGGAAAAATCCTGTGAAGGACTATATTGAAATGAGTTGAAAGCATGCAGGTATTGAGTGATTTTTGTGAGTTGATGCAAAATTATATCAGTGAGAAAGGAAAGAGAGGGGGAGAGTGTGTGTGGTAATGTTAAAACCCTAAAAATGGAGATTGCGAGTGTTTGATGATGGATCTGAAGGAGGTGAAAGGGGTAGAACGGTAATGTGAGTCGAGGGGGAAAAATTGAAATGAAATGGAGCAGGGGAAAAGGTGAGGCATAGAACCTGAAAGGGGAAAGGTGAGAACCTGCTACCATGTTTAAGTTATTTTATACTTCTTTTTAAAAAAGAAATAATAATCTGAGGGGTCCCTATTTGACATGATGGGATACTTTTATAGGTAAGAGAACAGATCTGGCCCTATCTGATATTCTCTGACTGAGAGTAAAATTAATGGGTGAATCTTATTAGGTTTTTAGGCAAGAAATTGGAGAGATTATATAATTAGAAAGTTATTAACTAGATTAATTTAAAGAAATTCAGGAGGATAATAAGAAGAGAATCTCCCTAAAAATCAAATTCACTCAAAACTATATTAAAAATAAATTTATTTTATATCTTTATCTTTATTTTTTAATTGTTTTCATGTTAATTAAATGTAAAGTGGACTAAACGGGGTTGTACGAAGGAGGTGTTAATTGGAGATTGCATGACACGTGTATGGTGGGTTTCGGAGAGAAAAGGGAATGCTGTCCTTTTCTTGTCCCGTTCGATTGTCTCGAGGAAATTAATATGTTTTTTTAATTTCCTTTCGTTCAACCAAATCATTCAAAACTTTTATACAAATTAGGTATTACTATTTCCCATAATCAACCAGTCACCTAAATGCATACAAGTTATCACCGATAATAAATTAAAAAAAGTGAAAATATTATTGCATTGTTATTGTTTTTGCTTTTGGAGTTTCGTTTTAAAAATATGTTTTGATTTATAAAACATTAAATTAATTTTAATATTTTTTATTATTTTAATGTATTGATATAAAAAATAAAATTATTTAAATATATTTTTAAATAAAAAACATATCTCTGGTTACTAACACACTATATCTCGTTTATGTAACTACTAATAAACTAAAAGTAGTATGCCAAAATATTGTGCGTTGACATGACCCCTCTCTAAATTCAAGTTGGATGGCTCTATTAGAGGAACGGTGCTTTTTTTAGCATTTGATGATTGATTTTATTTTATTTTATTAAGTTATGCTGGCATCGTTTTATTTGTTGGGAATTATTTTTACACTCGTGCACGGGCGAGATGTTTAAGAGAATTTTTACATTTAATTAGCGATCATTTTTAAGATATAAAATTTATAATTGCATATAAAAAGACAAATAGAAATAAAAGGATCAACATGAACAGAAAAAAAATACATTTTTCATTTTCACGTAAAAAACTTAATAAAAAAAGCAGTGAGTGTGTCATATGTAATTCAGCAAAAAAATTTATCATGTGATTAAATTTTACATTTTTAAACCAAATAGTAAGTGTTTTAGATTAGAAATGGTTTTATTTAGTTTTACTGTGTTATGTTTTGTTAGTGCTCTTGGTAGAAAAAATATTGAAGATAGATTGACAAAATACCTAGATGGAAGACAACTTGTCATCCATAGTATTAAAATAAGAAAAACTTTGTGGTCTATTTTATAAAGAAAGTTAAGTGCAGTGGTTAGTGAATGTTTGAGAATATCGTGCAAGTGGTGTTTTAATAAAAAATAAATTTGTTATTAAAATTTATTTGTTATATATATTTTGGATTATTTTGATATATTTATTTTAAAAAATAAAAAAATCATTATAATATATTTTAATATAAAAAACATTTTAAAAAATAATCACAACCACACCATCAAATAATCACTTAGTTTGGACGAAGTGTCGGTACACATACACCAGATCGTTTTAAAACTTGTTTGTTTTTATATTTTAAAAATATTTTTTTAAAAATTTAATATTTTTTATTTTTTATTTACTTTAAATTAATATTTTTTTGGTATTTTTAATCATTTTAATGTACTATATCAAAACTAATTTTTAAAAAATAAAAAATATTATCTTAATATATTTTTAAATTAAAAATATTTTTAAAAACAGCCACAATTACACTCTCAGACAGGCTCTAATATATCCATTCAATGTTTTTCTTGAATTTTTTATTTAAAAAAATGTATTGCAAATAAATTTATTAAATTAATATTTAAAAATTATTTAATTATAGTATTGTTTCCAAATAAGATTGTAATTGTGATATCAACCATCATTTCGTGAATTACTGTATATGATTTTAGTGTGCTATATCTAGTAAAACATTTGTTAGATAAAATATTTATTTTATTATGTTTTATTGTAGATTTCTTCATATAATTTTTCCATATTAATTATTTTACTTTTTTCTGCAATCATGTTCAAATTATCGAATTATATCTTTTTATTGAAACTTGCTTATAATATTGTTATAAATTCTTAGTTAACAAGCAATATTTTTTTATAAAAAAATGTGCCAAAGTTTCGAATTTTTTTATTTTTAATTAAAATTATTAAAAAAATTAAAATATATTTGTTAAATTTTATCTGGTTTATCCTCTCATCTCCACGGAATCATGATACACCGAATTGCGCCATTTCTCCCAGCCAGACTGTAGTCTTTGTCCAAAACTAGTTAAAAAAAACACCGGGGACTCTGAGTCTGTTCTGTGAGTACAGAACCGGGGGAGATTTCTTGATCAAAAGAACATGCACGCGCGCACATTATATAGTTATTTACATACACTACACTCGATAGTAGTCCCGCGCGCCACTGCAAGTTTATGTGCTGTAATGAATTTTAAAAAAAATATTTAAAAATTTTAATTTATAATATTTTAAAAAAAACTATAAAGTTAAATTTTTAACTAACTCAATATTAAAAAAATAAAATTAAAAAAAATATTTAAAAAAAAAACCAAATATAGAAATAATATAACAATTTATAATGTTTCATAAGAAATTCTAAAATTATAATTTCCAACCAATAAAATTAAGAAAAACAATTATTTAAAAAAAGAAGATAATTTTTTTTAGAAAAAAAACTTGTGGGAGTAAGTTAAATTCTCATCCAGTTCAATATTAAAAAAATAAATTTAATAAAAATAATTTAAAAATATGTGGCGAAACACTGCATTAAAACAAAAGCTATATAAAAAAATATTATTTTTTAAAAAATTACAAAATTAAATTTTTAACCAACTCAATATGAAAAAAATAAAATCAATAAAAATTAGTTTAAAAAATCATAAAAAACATGTAAGAAAATATTATAACAATTCATAATATTTTAAAGAAAAAAATATATAATTAAATTTCTAATTAGTTCAATATTTAAAAAAAAATAGCAAAAAAAATTTAAAAAAATTAAAAATTAAAAAAACAAAAAAAAATGAATAACAAGTAAATTTTGGAAAAAAAAACACATAAAAAAACAAAAAAAAAATTATGGGGAAAGCTAGAATGGTTTCCCCCCACGCGTTTGAGAGTTATTGAAAATAATATATGCATCTAGATTCTTAAAGCTCACAGCTCAAGATTGAAAACTTCAATCACAGTAAACCTAGTTTTCGCAACGAGGAGTCGTAGCATGATATCTGACCATTGATTTTGAACGGTTTTTTTTTTTTTCCTATACTACTCTGGCCTCCCAGAGACAGCTAGTCAAGTGCTTGCTTTGCAAATTAATTAATGCATACCAAACAAGGCCAACCAAGTGATGAAGCATCCGGGGTACTATGACAATGTTTTAGGCCAAGAGGCCGAATTTCCTTCAATTATTTCCTTTACATCTCCGTTCTTTTAGCTCTGCTTCTTTTTTTTTTTTTTTTTTTTTTTTCTTTTTTTTTCTTTTAGCTCTGCTTCTTGATTGCATCCGTGATGTGGGGGCAACATGACTTTTTCAATATCAAAGTACTCTTGCCCGTTGGGACCAGATTTTTTTAAGGGTTAAAAATATTTTTTATTTAAAAATATATTAAAATAATATTTTATTATTATTTTTAATACCAATGTATTAAAATAATCTAATATTAAAAAAAATTAATTTTAAATAAAAAAATTCAATTCTTTTGAAAAGATTTTAGAAACACACCAGCAAACCCATCTACCAGACCTATCTTTAGTAAGATATCCTTTTTTATATCCGTGGGAATGGAACTGACTTCTGTGGTCATCTTAGCTTTGGTATTCCTGGTGAAGAAGGTATGCCCATCTACAAGACCTCTGAGCTAGCTACATCATTCAGGACCTCACTTATGGTAATCAGTCCTTTCGGTTGGCTAACTTTGATGTGACTACTCCTTTGATCGGTCTTCAATTGATTTTATTCCCCAACATGCTGATGTTTACTTCTTTCATAACTGCAATGAGTCACCAGGAGCCCCTTGGGACGACGACGGCGTGAACAGAAGTTTCTGTGAGTCTGTAGTTGCTGCGCCCTTTCAATTGGAGCAAGGGGAGGCTAAACATAAAATAAAAGATGTCGACAATAAGAAGTTGTTGAAGGATGGATTTACATTGAAGTGGGTTGGACTAGGAAAATATCGTCCTCGTTGCTGAAGACCGGTGGGCGATGTGGGTTTGAAGATGGTAGCAGTGTATGTTTCTGTGATGGTTGGACTTGCTTCCATGTTTTTAACTGTCTCGTGCCAAGCTCTTTCTAGATTAGTTATGGTCTTACTCCCACGATCTCTCTTAATTTTAGGTCTAGATATCTACACGCACACCCCCTTTTAACTTAGTGGAATCATGAATTCTAAAAAAACATATAGTTTAAAGAGAAGCTACCCAGGTTCCCAGCAGCCAGTATCTTGTTAGAATACAGTGACAAAGATCTTCTCCCCGTTCACAAACATGACATTGCAAATCATAGGTACCAGGTATTGTCTTGTAAGAATATTTCTATAGTTGAGAGTGGCAAAGGCTACCCTCAGTACTGCTGCAGGCATCACCAGGCCCTGCCATAATTGATCTACCCTGTTTGTTTACGCGGCGTGCTCTACCTTAACCCTGATTCCCAGTATATAATGTTGAACCTATGCTGGTCAGCTCAGTAGTCTGTTCTAGTGTATAGGGGAGGATACAATTTGGCGGTGCTTCAGTGGAGGTATTAGGCATGGTTAAGCTGGTGCCACGAGGCCGGAGATAATAAGCACGAGGAGAATGATATTTTAATAGAGGTAATTAATGAGATGTTGTAAATTGGCGCGATCACCGAAATTCTAGGCCTCTACTACACGAGGAAGAATTGAAAAGAGGAGAGCGGAAATCTAGCTGCTGATATTTTTTAAATAATTTTTAGTTTTAAAATATATATATTAATAATTATTTATTTTTTAAAAAAATATTTTAATATTAATATATCAAAAATTTAAAAATACTAAAAATATATTAATTCAAAACAAATAAAAAAATAAAATATTTTTAAATTTTTTCAACAACACTTTTAAAACATAAAAATAAATAGGTAGTAAAGATGAATTACCAGTTTTTATTCCTTTTATTTTTGCATTTTAGAATTATATTTAAAAAAAATTAAAAATATTTTATTTTTTTACTTTAAATTAATATTTTTATATTTTTAAATTATTTTGATACATTGATGTAAAAATAATTTTTAATAAATAAAAAATATTATTTTAATAAATTTCTAAATAAAAAATTTAAAAAACAATCATCAGGGCATTCTCAATCAATCTCACTGCAATTTGAAAACCCTGTAATTCCATTGTCGTTGGCCCTTCTTCTACCATTCCAAAACTGTCAAATCCGTTGATGACCGTAAATAGTTTTGAATTCAAGAGATGACTATGAACCCTAAGCTATATATGAATTCCTTGAAGATTCAATCACATTTGAATTTTTTTTGTTTGCAAATATATTAAAATATTAATTTTTAAATTTATTTTTAACATTATAACACGTGTGTTTGTTATTTACGTAGTGATTGCACAGGCCTTCTTTTTCCAGGTTTGCTTTTCTCTCTTTGCAGATTATGCCTAATCTAACCTTGGTCAAATGCATCAAACCTCTCAGAGATGGGAGCCGATTGGTAAAAGTAGATGTACCCTGCAATACCCTGCAATAACTTGAGTATCTAGCTTACTGGAATTCGAAACTTTACCACATCTTCCACTTCAAAGTTCACTTGTAGTGCAAGCATTATCTGCTTGTGAGATTAACCTTTACAGCTTTAGGAATAAGTAAAACTAAAAACTGTGCATCTGATGCGTTGATCGATTCACGCCTTGGTTATAATTCAGACGAGGAAGTTAAAATATAACGACAACGTTAGTTGCAGAGATGGCTTTACAATGTTTGCAACAAGAGAAGGAAATGAGACCTTCCATGGAAAATGTTCTGCGGGAGTTAAAAATAATTCAAAGTGGGGAGTCCATGGAGAATCCTGAAGGACTACATGATGATAACAAGAAGTCGAAGAACACACTGCCACCACCCTCACCACCCTACTGCGATGACGCTGCCCTATTGAAGAACATCCGCCTGCCAACTTCACTGGTTTCTGCTATTGCTAATTGGGTCAGCAGTGGTTCTACGACACATAATGAAAGCGGCTAAGTTTTTCCTCCAAGCTGTTTAATTTCAACTTGGTTGGTGATAGCATGCATACGCCAGATTGTAGATGGAAATGTCTGTTTTCTTCTTGTCTTTGTTCTGTTGTGCGCTGAAAGGAGATTCAAGGCACGACACTGGCAGGTTCATGTGCGAGGGACTGTATATAGTTAATGGAGGTCACAATCATATTAAATCACTACTGTTTGTATTCGGGGTTCAGTTCATGACTCATTTTTTCCTCTCCTTGTTTTTAAGTCTTCAACATGTTGTTCGTGATTAGGAAGGAAGGATTTTATATTTCACTCACCATTTTGAGTACCAAATATGGAAGCTCGTAGCTACGTAGAGCAGTGAAGAAAAGCAATTAAAGTAGATTCATCCATGATCATTAAAAATCAGGAAAAAAAATCAAATTGAAAATCATTAAATATCACTTGAAAATCCATTAATTTAAGATGACAATCTTTTTAAAAGAACACGCACTAAGAAGAAAAGCCTGTGAAAGCATGTCCATTGCTTGATTGTTTTGTCTACGAGGTAAAGGACAGTATAGACGTTTTCAATATCCTCCTCTTCAATCTATGAAGACGAAGAGCCCTCTCTCTCGCGTTCCAAGACATTAAAATCATGCTCTTTAAAGAGAACTGAAGTAGCAAAGAGTTAGAGAATTCCAAAACTGATCCTTTCTTCTTTCACTCGACCAGAACCACTGCGAAGTGCTAACACACACACACGAACACTATCGCCATTACCATCATGCTAATACTGCTGCCGCTACTTAAATAGACAGGTGTCAATGTTAGACATTTTGTTTAGAATTATGATAGATATTGTTTTTTTTTAAAAAAAATATTAAATTATTTTTTTAAAAAAAATTATTTTTAATTTTAACCTATCCAAACAATATTAAAATATAAAAAAATAATTTAAAACTAAAACAAATTCATTTTTTTAAAGCATGCAACCGCAATAAAAAAAAAAAGGAACGTGCAAAAAATGGCGACGTTGCAGTAATTCAAACTTCTATCAACACAGTGCGGCGTGGCACAGAGTCCAACACGAAGTCCGAGAACGAGTACAGCAGTCCACCTCCGCCAGCGCCGCAAAACCACACTCCGGATGCTCCTCGGAAGCTGCTCTTCTCGCCGACAGGAGCCACCGATTCACCATCGGAGGAGCGTGGCGCCATTACCGGAGAGAAAGAGAGATACTATGAAGAATTGTTTTATATCCGCGACGGCGTTTGATGAGGAACTGGACAGAAGAAGGAAGTTGGCAGAGAGGGGAGATGTGGTTTGAGGTTCTGGAGGCGAGAGTGAGGTGTGGAATGAAAGTTAATGGTTTGGGAGATGGACTGGGCTCACCTAGACCCTGTTGGATCGGGTTTAGACACGGGTCCATTTTGAGGAGAACTTGGCGGCCCATGCTGGTTGGCATCCCGGAGCGGGGTAATTTTTAGTCTTAATCTTGATTTTTAACTGCCATGGCAAGGTTTTTCTACTGAGGTAGTAGTAAATAATTTGGTATCAATAAACTTTTTGAGGGTTAAAAAAAATCTTCATTTTCCGATGTAAATAAGTGATGTGGATGGGTAATTTGATTTAACTATTGAAAGGATATACTGAATTTTCGAAATTCAGTTATGATTACTATTACCATTTTCATTCTTTCCGGCTCCCTTCTTCTTTTTTTATTTTAGGGGCTAATTTGATATATTGGAATGAAGTGGCATTCGATTTTCATGGTTCAAAAATATTTAATTTTTCTAAATAGTCTCTCAAAAATAACATAGGAAAAGAGAATTGTTTTGGTTAGTTAATATTACAACAGATCAACCTATCATGTAGCTGATTCAAGACTAAAATTAGATCAGATTAAAAAAAAAAAAAATCAGATATATTCTGGTGGGTTGATCTGGTTAGCACAATAAAATTTAGTCAAAAATTTAATTAAAACCTGTTAATATGAGTATGATGCTGAATCATTTAATTGTGAGTGTGAAGGTGAAGATCTCATGAGTAAAAATGGAGCAAGAGTGCTCTTACTTGTTCAGAATCATTCAAGATAATTCTGAAGAAACATTTAGATTTTTTGCTGGGTATAACGATGTAAAAGAAGGAACTGTAGATCAATTTTAATAACAAGTATAAAGATATTGAAAACTATTTAAGCAATAAAGAGAAAGCTTTTAAGTTTTTTTAAAAAATAGAAGCAAACTTCTACATATTGCTTATCTTAGAGAAAAGACAGAAAAGAAGTTGAAACAAGTTGTTTTGAAAAGAAGAAACTTAATGATAACAAAAAAGAGTGGCCTGTGAAAAATCTATGATAATTAGTAGATGATCGAAGCCTAATTATAATATTAGCAAGTAACAGTTAGCGATCACAATATTGATAAAAAAACTATAAAATATTTTTTGATATTATTAATATAATAAAATATCATTGAAAACACGGAGGTGTCATTCAATAAAAATATAAAATAATAAATTTAAACTCAACAAATAAAAAAAGGAAAAAATGTATTAATATTTTTTTGAAAAAATATTAAACATGAAAATATAATAAAGCAAAAACACATAAATACAAGTAAAAAAAAAAAGGCATGTATTCATTGTCAAAAAAAGAACGCCTGTTTTCTTTAGAATGCATGTGAACTCCTTCACGAGGATACAATATATATGATCAACATAATAAAACTCTATCAAACCAGATGAAGAATACCATAAATACAAGAGGTACACAAAAATATAAAATAATAAGTTTAATTTTAACAAAGCCAAATAAAGGAAATAAACATATCAACTGTTGAAAGACCGTGATCGACATTATTCACACAGTGCGAGTTAATTTTAATTTAATCATACCGTTCACTTAAATAGTATTTATTTTAAAAAAATCAATGTAATGAATTGATTTTACCTGCATTGTTCACATGAATAATAATTTTTTTGTTTGAAAAAATTAGTTCAGAGTAAATTAAATTTACTTGTATTGTAATTTCATTTTTATTTTTGATAATATTTTACTTAATTTTATTACATGCTTAAAAAATCATGGAAACTATAATTCTTACCGGATGAATTTTATATGTAATGAAATTATAGATAGTTTAATGGAACTATAAAAAATATTTTATTTAAATTATTATTTATTTCATGATATAATAGTATTAGTTAAATTTATAATATTTAAATTTAAAAATATTAATATATATATATATTTCACTTTTTTGATAATCGTAATTTAAAAAACATTTTTAACCAAACACATAAATTATTTTTTTATTTAATCTTAATTTTAACTAAATATATATAAATATTAAATCAATCTCAATTAAAAATATATTTTTTTAAATTATAATCATAAAAACAATCAAATTTTGACGACAGAAAAAGGAAATAAGAAAAGAATGACCAGAGACAAGAGAGGATTGCCGCCCGGTGAACTGTGGGATAGTTAATTTTGACTCGGGACTGTGTCATGTTTGAATGCTGAACTATGGGATAGTTATGGGACCCGCCTACTGACATGTTCAAAAGCGAAGAAAGTTCCACTCCGAACTATGAGAAAATAAATTAATAATAATAAAAAAGAAGAGAGAGACAGCTAATTTTGAAGGTGCTTGCAGCTCGCGAGATGTGATGCTTCCTCCACCTCTCAAATAAAATCAAAATTGGCGCCATTATATTATATTATATTTTCACTTTAAATCGCGAGTCATATTTTCCCACATATATACAGTTAGTCTAATAGCTTCATGTACGTTATATAATTTTGCCACACGACATATTCCTGGTCCTCTTCAATATGGATACCGCTACAGTTATCTGGTCTCAGGATTATTTTTTTCAACACTAGTCAAAGTTCAACAGATCCTTTTTTTTTTGAAGAAGAAAATAAAAGGTTAGATGCTTGTCCGCTAGCTCATCTTAGTATTGGTGTAGAATAGAGGATAGCGTTTGTCTTCATAATTAAATACTGGAAATCTCTTTCTAATACTTTCCATCCAAGAGAGATATACAAAGCAAGCTAAAGATTCCAACCAGCACAGCGCAGCGGGGCATAAGATTCGTGCTCATCCGAGTCCCAACCATGCTACCCTTTTCATCCCCTAAGAACAGTTAACAAGACGAGAATATCTAAAATGCCTGGCGCTTCGATCATCCCCAACGTCTAAGCGAAGGCGAGGCATTTGAAAAAAAATTAAAGAAAGAAAGAAAGAGAAAAATAAACGGGCGGATGAAAGAACAGAAAATAGCAGACTGACTGAATCAACTAAGGGCTCACCTTACCATACAAAAAATAAACAAAATTTTGAAACAAAAGAATTTTACATTTTTTTATTCACCTTCACATTTTACTAAGCCATTTCATTTTCTGTGGAGAGTTTCCCTAACAGGGAAGTCGTGAAGAAGCAGCATCAATCAGTGCCCTGCAGGTAGCTGCTCTTTGTTTCCCATAGGAATGGAGGGGGTCCTATTTGTTTGGGTTTGTGATTGCCCTGAAACAGTGTCCTTGTCACTGTTAACATTTCCTCTGCTTTCCTGTTGAGGTTTGGCTTGGTCATGGGATTTGGTCCGGGCACGTGAAGGCTTCTTGTCTGAAGGCAGAACTCGCTCAAAGAACTTGAATATCATCTCGTAACTGGTAAATGTAATCACAGCAGATGGAGTCGTTCTCATTAAGTTAGTTGCACAGCCACGGTAAAACCCACGAAAGCCTTCCTTGCGGGACACCTTCTTAATGCAATCAACGACACCAGCATAACGGACCTCAGAATTTCTGAGACACCCTTGCTCTTGAAGCCTTGAACGCACCACCTAGTAATTGAGAGGAAGATATTACAACAATTGACACGCATAAGTGGACAGAGCTTTCATAAGAGATGGAACCCTCACTGCAGTAGAGTGCCATGCCGGGGCATACCTCATGAGGATAAGTCAGTACAGAGGCAAGTATTTTGGCTACTGATGAGGCAATTGCCACATCCGCATGACTCAAATTATCAACAGTTGTATTACCTGGTAAATTCAAAACAATATTATCAAATCTGTTCGAGCATTATAATTTACAGAAGTTGGACTCAAAACCCAGAAAGAATAAGAGATAGTCAACAATACCCCTCTTTGCCATGTAAAACTTGATCTTTTCGTATGCTGGAAATTGAATTGCAACATGACTTATCCCGGCCAAAGAAGGCAGAACGCCGCTGTTTCAAACAAAGAATGCAGCGTTATGAAACCAAACCATGAGGGGAAAAAACATTTTCCAATCATCTTAAAATCATAGCACCAAAGCTTGCAAAAAGAAACAAGCTTAAATGGCCTTAAATGCTACAGTGATATATGTTCACATCATGTACTTCAGCAATTAAAAGCTTAATCAAGAAGGCTGAATCAGAATTCAGAATTTACTGACCTATATAACCCTCGCATGCCTTCCTCTTGTGTAATCCGCCTCAAAGCAGAAAGAACATTTTTGTAAGGAACCAGATCTGGCCTCATTCCTTGAGTCTAAGAGAGAAGAAAAACAAATGAATGAATGAAAAAGAACGGCAATGATGCAAACATTATTAATAAATTTTTAGCTATGCAGAGTAACAGTTGCTCGCATGTAATATCAAAGTATCCACACATCCCAAGCAAAGAAACATCAGGCATCCTATCTTATCAGAACACAGCAAAGAAAGTTTCCTCTTACACAATGTTGCAGAAATTGATTGCTTAGAGTCTATGAATAAGTAATAATACAAGGAGAGAATATTGTTAAATACCGTTGACTTTGAAATTAAGGAGACGACAGGGGAGATGAGGAGAAATGGTGATGAAGTTGCTAAAAAGTTAAGAGGAAGCAATACTACCAGGAAGTTCTTATTTTCTTTTCCCTTTGAAATATGATATCAGATCAATAAATATTATGAAATCAAATAACATGAAACATATTTACTCCAATGACAACTACACACAAGGAATTCTCCTACATGAAAATGTCTGATGCTCTGAATTGATTCTTTGAATTTAATTGTCCACCTAGATGATTAAAATCACTGTCCAAGGGCTAGGTAGAGATAAACAAAAATTATCTGCAGGACCAGTTCCAGCAGATTCCCAATATCCTGCATTCTGTAGAAGACAACAAAGCCGCAGAATGCACAGTTCTAAAGCAGCACTACAGCACAGTTGATTCAAAGATTTGGCAGGAGTGATTTTGACCTAGTCTTTTAGTTCAAGTTTCTTGGATAATATTCCAAAACTACAGTTTTTACAAGGTGGATTCATGGGTGGAGCCAGCTTTTCTTTAAGGGTGCCCAAAACAACTTTTTTACGGGCATAATAATTTTTCATTTTTTTGGATTTAGGTTCACATTTTCAAGAGAATCAGAAATGCAAATCCACATTTCAAATCCTCAAATCTACACATAGCATTAGGTTGAGCTTGTGCATTGTGCATTAAGTTGCAAATTCAATGTCTCTTTCTCAAGCAATTGCAAGTTATGTGAAGCACGAGCTTTCAGAACTGGGCAAACTTGAATTATAAAGGAATAGAGAGAGAGAGAGAGCGCTTCGCAGTCTCAAAGGTGAAAAGTGGCGATATCTATACATTGATAATATTGTTTTTGCAACAAATGTTGAGAGATCAACTGATAAGGAAATCTATTAGGTCGAGTGGTCTTATGTTTGAAGTATACCAATCAAAAAAATTGTTAGCTATTCTTACAAATTAGTTTATTAAGATTATGAAGTATCTTAAGATGAGCCAGATTCCCAGTCAGGAAAAACCAAGCTACCAATCCTTTTGAAGTGGCCTCCATATCTTTTTGTTGTTAAGGCGAGTAAACTCCCGTTCTACTTTACTAGGAAAATGGAAATAAAAAGATAGGACCACATGATAGGGGAATCAAATGAATGCAATTACTTATCTGCAGAAGACCAACTTTTAAAATGATAAAAAATTAGGATTGAATTTTTTTATGTGTCTCATTTTTTGAGGTTCAAGATATATGCCTACTAGGGTCAAGCCTATCTCTGGAGTTGATGAGTTTGATCCTCAGAACTCCACCCACTTTCAAGATATTCCTTGATGGGATACTTCAGCGAGATTATAACAGACAGCAACAAAGTTGTCCCTATACAGCTATGAACTCCGACAAGGCAGCAATTTAAACCAAGTGCAGCTAGAAAGTTCTTTCCAATAAAAACATGAGCATGTTCGTTTGTCAAACGAAAACTATAATGAAGTTTTGGTAGCAACCTTCAAGAATTTAGCAGGCAGCAATTGTAGTTGTTGACACATAATAGAAGCATTGTGATCATAACAAATGTTATGCATATTCGAAGGAAATCAAATTCATAACCATGCTAACTTACTTGGAGTCTGGTTTTCACAACCCACAAAGGATTTGTTACAGTGGCTGTGGCAGCCCCAGCACCAGCAGCAGCTACCATGTTTGCACTAATTGAGAGTTGTCTATCTCCATCCACTACAATATTAGAACAAAAGGTTTTAAAATAAATCAAAACAAATAATTCAACAGAACTTGACATTTTTCATATCTCAGATAGAAATTTAATAGAACAAGGTTTCTCAATGAACTCGATAGCAGAACAAAGCATCGAAAGAAACTCTTAAGAAACCAACCATCTGAAAGGATGCCTTTGAGTTGCTCGTAAACTGTGAAATACACCTGTAATGAAATGAGCACATTTGTCATTACCAGAAACACTAAGAGCACATAAGGTGTTTGCCCTAGGATAAAAGAAATTCATCACAGTTCCCTTTGATCAATCCCAGAGTTAACTACGCTCTGGAATTCAGAGGGTGCTTTCATAATGTAATTTTTCAAACAAGGTGTACAAAGTGATGTCTTCTTATTGATCATTGTCTTCTTTCTACAGACATTGATGATTCTTTTCCATTCAGTAGAAAACAAAACCAGAATTCCTCTTCCCCACTATTAAAATTCTCCACAAAAATATAATGAAGAACCAACAAGGCAAACTTCGAGCAAGATGGATTCGGGAAACCCACACTTTAAGTCCTAGATCATTAAATCATATTTTAGCGCAATGATCACATTATAAACACCCTAATGTTTTTCAAGAACTTGTCCATAAAAAAAGAAAAAAGCAACATAAACAATACTCACAGCCCAATTTGGAAGAAGTGCCATTATTGTTGGAGAGAGCCCACGATACAATCCCCTAAAACCTTCAGTTTTAACAATGTGCTGTAAACTTGAGATGATGACACCACCTGAGCATGGAGGAAACAGAAAGCACAAAGAATGGTATTAATCAATAAGCAAGGAAACTGCATTATCCATCTGATACAAGAGAATAGTCATATTACTAGTTCATCCCAGGAGCAATGGCAATAGAATATACTGTGCCATTACGGTTCATGTAATCTGATGCAGACGTGTTGATAATTACCGCATCGCACAAACAGGGAGGAAAATGCATACGTTTTTATGGGGAAAGGTCAAGAAGACCATTGAAACCCAGTATGGGCTTCCCTAGGACCGAAAGCCAAATATATTTTTTATACCGATAGACAAACAGAGGTGCGAAAATAAAATAAAATAAAAGATTACAGCACTGATCCCAGTTCAGTCATGAACAAAAAATCAGGGTCCCGTGTTCCTATTAAGTTACTTGTCAAAATGGTTTAGCCTTCTGGTTCTAAAGGCTGAAATCTTTACTCATCCAAATATCTAAAAGGCAATTCAATCTCAAAGCACCTCCCCATAGTTTGCTTGCTTCCCATAAGCAAACTAACTCACAGTTTTTCCATTGACTACCATATAATAATAATAATAATAATAATAATCAAGGGCACAGAATCTACCATACCTCCTTGAACTGAATTGGGGGGCAAGCCATGGACTTGTAGCCTCGTCTTGATCACATCCAATGGGCACATAAACGTGGCTGCAATAGCACCTGCAAGAAACATCAACTATATAATCTTGCAGAAATTATCCAATCCTTAATCAACTAAACTTGGGTGCACCAATCATTAACAAAAACTAATTAATTTCTTGAACTAGACATAAAACCCACAAATTAAATTCACAAACAAAAGCCTTCAGTTTTATTAAGCAGACCTGCGGAGGCACCAGCACCAGCATGACACACTAGCTCCCTGGGACTTCGCTTATGGGAAGCTTCCCCACCTCCGGTCATCTTTGAAAACTCTCTCTACAATTCCAAGAATACTAAAAAACAAAACCAAATCACCATGGCAGATCTATATCTAAATCAATCAATATATATATATACACCAATAGGTGTGTGTAAGAAGAAAGAAATGGTGCCCCTATTCTCTATTGCATTGCATTGACCAGGAAGGACATGTTTTCGAGGTGGAGCTGGGCCCTTTGAAGGGTTTTTAGGACTGACTGCAGTCAGACGTGAACGAAACACTGAATTGAAGAGGTCCAACTTTAGGCTTCTGGCAATTATGTGGAAGGGAATGAGAAGAAGATCCCAAAGTGAAAGGTTTTTTATTTTTATTTTATTTTATTTTTTTCTGCTGTAAGCCAACTATAGATAAAAGATTGGGTGTTTGCTCAACTATTTTTCATAAAAGAAAAATGAATATTAACGCTTATTTTCTGAAGGGCTTGTTTTTTGGTTTGCTTTTTGATTGGGAAGCTGATGGTGTCAGATCAGAACTTTATTTGCCTGTTAAAGAGAGCGATACCATCGCTAAGCGCTCGGTCAGAAGGCTCGTTATCAGTCGAGAGAGGTCCCAAATTCTCAAAAAATGAGAGGGAAAAAAAAAACAGACACCGAGGAGGCAAATTTTTTGATCAAGATGTACACAAAGATGGACTTCATATTGTGGCTGGAAGTTAATATTTTATTTTTACTGAAAATCAACTTTTTTTGTCAAAATTAATTAATAAATCTACAAACATACATACATGCATACATACATACATACATACATATGTATGTATGTATGTATATGAAAAATGAGCATACAAATCCTATTTTTGAGGCATGTCAGAGACTATGGTCGTGATATCAACGCTAGCATTTTCAAGTAAGAAAGCAGGTCTAATTCGAATGAAAAGGCTGGGATACAATGACTCATGCTACTTTTTGTGTGGTTTGAAAGGCACAGAGGAATGGCAAGGCTATGCATTAAACCTGATCTAGATTCCCATGGCACTTCCTGATGATCCTGTGGTTTTATGGGATACAGTGTAGTTCACCTCCTGTTGAACTACCATGCCTTCAAGTTCAGGATATGCCCTGGAGAGTCTGAGAAGAACTGGCAAGGAAATGCACAAGATGCCCCAGTGTTGTTGCTGAGAAAACGCCAGAGATTTACCTTGTCACAAGCGCGAGGATCAGCATCGATCCTTCTTGTTTGAACTAATTAGTCTATAGTTGTATTATTTGTGTCTGCTCACGTTAATCCCATCACCATCTGTTGCAATTTAATTAATAAGTTTTTTTATTTACTTAATAAAAATTACCAGTATTACAATCATCAGAATTATTAAAAACTTATAAAATTATTGATTTTAAAGCCTAAAGGGATTAGTTAATATATACAAAAACTGGTCCAAACAACTATAATTAAAATAAAAAAACTCGAAGCATAAACATGGCGGAACATTTTGGGTCATGATCAGTAAATAAAATGGTAGCTAGGTTAAATCAACAAAACAAAACCAGATTTTCTTACTGTTGTCTGAAAGTTTGTCTGCACTGCATTGATTTACTAAGAATATCTTAACTTTGATCATTTATTTGCTTGCGAGTTGCCTGTGACAAATGATGCAAATGTATGTTCTTCTATCGTTTCCAGCCTTAGCTTCTATAATCTTCATTGTCATCGTTTGCTAATATATTTCTGGACAGGCAGTTAACAGTTTGCTTCGGTTATCATATAACTTTTTTTTTTTTTTAAGATTAAATGTTCCGAGGAATTGGGTTGTGGATCGATTCGATTTCTTTCGGAAAGGGGACAGTTAAAATATAAATATAGTGGTGGCCAGAGAGAATCGCTGATTTTTCATCTTCACACTCACCTTTTCCCTTTAGTTGCTTTTTAAACCTCATTGATTTTATTTTTTTCAATTTATATGTGTCACTCATCAAATATGTGGCGGGCAGAGGGTTCAAATTAATCATCGAGCAAGGATTTAATTAATTAAATATTGAATTGAGGGGGCAAATTAAACACTTGAAGAACTACACGGACAACATGTCATAGATCTAAGGGAAATCCCATCCTCCTGATAAATTGGTGGACCTAAACGGTAGTAAAACGATGGATGCTTGTTTTCGGGAGCAATCAAGCCCAGAAAGGCTCGTCAGGCTGTTTACCAGGAGGTGAGGCCATCACAAATTTTGTCAAATTATGGAATCGAAACAGTTTTATTTCTGCAACAAAAGCACATGGCCCGCACATGGGACTGCGAGGATGAATTTAAATCAGGAAAAGAAGAAAAAGGGTGAAAAGGTTTAATCCATGCTTCCTGCCGCAGATACTGTTATGGAGTGTAGTTGGTTTTTTTTTTTTTGATGTTTTTTAAGTATGTGTTTGTTTTGAAAGAAATATCAAATTAATATTTTTAATAGTTTTTAATGATTTTAATGCACTAATATCTAAAATAAAAAAATATTTAATATATTTTCAAATAAAAAAATCCAATTAAAAAAACGAGTTAAGTCAATCCAAATCAACCTACTAATCCTGAACCATGAGATCGAGATAATCCTATAAAAAATAAATTATAAAAAATCTTAAAGTTTAAGTTTTAATCAATCAAATTTTAAAAGATAAAATAAAACAATCAATTAAAAAAATATACAAAAAACTATCCAAGTCAACATAAATCAATTGATAAAAGAAATAAATTATAAAGTCTAATTTTTAATTGATCAAGTATTAAAAGATAAGTTAAAAAAAACCAGTTAGCCTAACTTACGATCCGAGTTACAAGATTGTGATAATCTCAGAAAAAAAAATAAAAAAATAAAAATATATATAAAAATTATTTCGATATATTTTAAAGTAAAAAACAATTTTAAAAAGTATTTAACACCACATTATCAAACACATTCTAATTTATATACATGTTTCAAGATGTATTTAAGAGTGTGTTAATAATTGCTTTTTAAGATGTTTTTTTATCATAAATAAATTAAAATAATATTTTTTAAAAAAATATTTTTAATATCAACACATAAAAAACAATAAAAATAAAATTTTTAAAAAACATAGTTATAATAATATTTCTAAAAAAAACCCCTAAGTCCCGAGGAACTTGTATTGGGTTCGAAGACCAAGATCAAAAGAACAGTTTACTCAAATAATTTTGTATAGGTATTGACTATCGAGCGTAGCCAGTAGTGTAATGTATTTTGTCTTCAATGTCCTCCTCCTCCACAGAAGAGGGGTACTCCTCTTGACCAAGAACAGTGGTTTTACGGATTGCTATTTTTCAAGCAATGAAATTTGAAATTATATAATGGCTGCTAGCATCTTTGCTTTTGTGGGACAGCTGCCCGCACGCATATCATACAATCACTTCCCATGTTTTGCTGTCTAGAATGTTTTTTCGTGGTGATTCTCTAGTAAATTATGGTAGTAAAAGTCATTGTCTTTGCTCCCCGTAGCATGAATCTGTCGCCGTCCCATCGCTCTGAAGTTAACTCTCCGGCGAGAGCCTGAATGGAAGCAGTTTGACATCACCCCAGGAGGCAACTTTCACCAGCCCTTTCTCGGATGACGGGCAGTGATAATAAAACAATAATAATAATAATAATAATTGAGAGAGTTCATGTTTAATCATATGCAATCACGTTGCCTGCATTTTCTTTATTTTGATAGCTCTTCAGGCCTACAAATCGAAGGCCTCGACCAGGCCTCCCGGCTTGTAATAATTTATAAGCCAAGTAGTACTAGCTAGACCAAATGCAGACTAATCACATGGCTTGGGACGGGGATGCTGGTTTCTCTTTGGGAATGAAAGATGAATCTGGATTGTGTGAATGATCGGATTCCAAAAAAAATTACCAGATTTCCAGAGCTACTGATTTAATTATTGTTTTTTTAAATAACGAAATGTTCCTTTTTCGCAAATGCTTAAATACTCCTAGGGTTGTAATTTTTATTTTTCAAAATATTTTTAAATTCTTTTATATTTTTTAAAAATATTAAATTAACATATATAAAAAATGAAACTAAAAAAATATTTTTTAATATATTTTTAATTGAAAAAAATGCTTAAAAAAACTAAACATTAAAAAAAAAATTATTTTTCAAATAAACTAGTATCATGCATTATCGAATTATCAAAGCTTGCATTAAGATTAGTTTTTTTATTTTATGTATCATAAATATTTTGTTATTTATAAGTGGATTAGTTATATTTTATATACAGATAAAAGCTAAAATTCTAAAAAATATCAGCCATTTTTTTGAATTAAATCAAATAGACAAACTTAATTTTGGCGTGTATAAATAAATTATCCTAAAGAGACTTTTGACAACGAAAAAAAAAATCCTTTACATCAAACTTTTTATCCTTAAAAAAATCAGATGGTCTTGCATGCATGTTTGAAAGTGGTAATTTTCAACCAATAGCACTGGCACACTGTAAAAAATTCATGGAGATTGTTTAGCGTTTGTTATTTTCAACTGTAAATATTTTAACTTAAAAATATATTTTATTATTATTTGAATGCATTAATTTAAATATATATATATATATATTTAATATATTTTTAAAAAATCATTATATACTTACGGTACCAGACATCACGCGCTAGAGCCAATCCTAGCCCCAACTGTAGTCCATTAATCCAAAGATTTGACATCCTAGAACAGTACAACCACACATATTTTATTTTAAAAGCGGTCCTTCATTAACCCAAAACCAAGCAATAGGGACCACCTAACTAAATAAATAAAATACTCAACTACTGCCAATTAGACACAGGTGCGTGATACATCACCCCACCTGCATGCTGCATACACGCGCGCAGGCGCATCATTGCCAATTTTACCATTGCTGCAGGAACTCACACATGCAGCCTCCTTCCGCACTCTCCTGAGCATGTGTCAACTTTCCACTTATTATTCTGCAGCGACAACAAAAAATAAACCCTAAAAAATTACGTGTCTGCTTCTCCTGTTAGTTATGACCCTCTCTCCCCTGACAGTTTCTACGATCGACTGCATGCTGCGCTAGTACCATCTTTTTACTCATTTTACAGCACCCACCTGCATTTCCGTCACCAATTTTTCGAAGTGTTGCTCTAAATCGTCCACCTACATGCCCAGGGAGTCATCTCTGGTTAGGTAAACAAACACAGACTCCTTGCTTGCTACTGGTTGTTACTACTTTCATTACACTTGTTGCTTAATTGGGACTCTGTGATTTGGTTCTGTGGCTGTAATTCTGGCTTTTTAACTCCTTTCTTCTTCTTTTTCAAGTAAAAAGATAGAAAAAAGGGAGACTGGACAAAAAAGGGTTGGATTTTTAACAGGGAAAATGTGGGTACGAGAGTAGGTTCCTTTATAGCGTCTGCAAAATCTCTTTCTTGCCCTTCTCTAATTGAAAAGGTTGTCTTTCTAAACGATCCTTTTTTTTTTTTTTTGCCTGTAAGGAAGTAATTTCATTTAAAAAAAAAAATAGCTGCCTCTGTTGTTAGAGAAAACTGTATAGAAGTTGACATGGCAGTTAAAAAAAGTGAATCTTTCATCTTTTAATTTGTTTATTTCTATATTTAGGACATGGGATTTGTTTTTTTAATTGGGGGACTTTCGGGGTTTAGAATAATGGTATTACAGTTCATTTTTTGTCAGCAAAACGCGTTCCATATCCTTGTGGCTGTGGCGGTGGCTGGTTGCTTAGTGGCTTGAATCAGATCTGCTTTTTTTTGTTTTTCCCGTCTCTGCTAAGAAACACAAAACCAGACATTCTTGCTTCTTCCTGGTATTTCACATTCTCTAACTAAAGTTGGCAACTTGTATTTTATCACACTATAAATCTAATGTTACACGGTTTTAGTTAGGCTGGCTTTTGGTGCATAGATGTTTTTTATATTTAAGGTATAAAATAGAGCTCTTGGCCTTCTAATTGAGATTATGTTTGTCATTGTTAGGCTGATTGTTCATAACAGATGCAACTGCCTTTAATTGCGTCCTTAGTTAAGATGTGTTCATGTTCTGCTTGATCTTAAGTTTTGCACTTGCTTTGCTCTGTGACCGAGGACCGCGGATTGTTAGAATAATTGGTGATTGAATGAAAAATATTTGAATTTCAGCGTTGAGTTTTGATTTTCACGCCAACGGAATTGGTGGGTTTGATATATCCTGGGAGAACCACGGATATCAAGGAAGTTGTGTTTAAGTTGAGTTGGACTGAATATAACCATAAGCACTTGGAATGTTGGGTTGTGATATGCTTTTGACACCAAAGAATCAGTAACTTGGAGGTCTGAGGTCCGGACTCCGAAGGCTAAGATATTGGAGTTGAAGATAATGGCTTCGGGAGAAAGTAGGCGTCGACGTGATAATCTTGTGCCTCTTGCTGCTTTGATCAGCAGAGAAATGAGGATTGAAAAGATGGAGAAGCCAACTGTCAAATATGGCCATGCAGCTCAATCTAGGAAAGGGGAGGATCATTTCCTTATTAAGATGGATTGTCAGCGGGTACCTGGGAATTCGTCATCTTCATTTTCTGTATTTGCGGTAATCCTTACTCTCTCAACTCCTATTATGCCTTCAATCCCTGGTGAATACAGTTTCTTTTGCATCTTTGCGGAAATGAGCACATGGTGCACGAAACCTTGAGCTGGGTGATATATTTCTTTGTTGTCCACTTTGCCGTGCTGTTTTCCTTTTGTAAAACCAACTTTACAAAGAGTTTTGGAGTTGGTTTTTTCATTTTTTTTCAATCTATTTGATTTGGTGATCTGATATTCTGAAGAATCTGATTCTGTTGTTGACGAAGGGCATAGTTGCTGCGTACGTAACAACTTTCCCTTTTCCAGTCCCTGTTATAGTACTGTATGTAAATTCATAAACTACATGGGTTTTATTGACCTCCTTGCATAGAGTTCAGAAACAAGAAAAGTATCTGTAATTTTGCACATGAATACAACCTTGTTTTGAATGATTATAGAGCAGGTTGTAGACCTGAATGTTTTTTCTTTTGCTGCATCTGTGTCTCTCTTGATCTATAATGGTCATTGTTCTCTCCTGACTGTCAGATCTTCGATGGGCACAATGGAAATGCTGCAGCAATTTATACAAGAGAGAATTTGTTGAATCATATTTTGGGTGCTATGCCTTGTGGTCTTGGACGTGAGGAGTGGATTCAAGCTTTACCTCGTGCTTTAGTTGCTGGATTTGTGAAGACTGATAAGGAGTTTCAGAGCAGAGGCATGAGATGTTTTACCCTGATTCTTCAGTTCTTTTTATCCCTTTTAGATATTCCATTCCACACTATATTGTTATGCATCTAGTTAACACTAATATTTTCTGTTTAAATGTATGGCGTGCCTTTCTTCAGGAGAAACTTCGGGTACTACAGCAACATTTGTAATAGTTGATAGACGGACTGTTACTGTTGCTTCTGTTGGAGACTCACGTTGTATTTTAGATGCTCAGGGTGGTGCTGTTTCCTCCTTGACTGTTGATCACCGACTTGAAGAGAATGTGGAGGAGTACGTGTCTATTCTCAAGATCTTATACATTCCTAAAAATTGGACAGAAGTATAATCTATTGTACATAATATGCAGGAGGAAAAGGGTGACTGCAAGTGGTGGGGAAGTTGGAAGGCTTAGCATTGTTGGTGGTGTTGAGGTGAGGTGGTTCTAGACCCTGTACATTATTTTTATTACAATTGTTAAAGTCTAACTGCCTGTCACTGAAATGGATGTTCCTTCAAGTGATGATAATTTTGGTCTAAATCCTTAATACTTTACAGATTGGTCCTCTTCGCTGTTGGCCTGGAGGTTTATGCCTTTCTAGGTCAATTGGAGACATGGATGTTGGAGAGTTTATAGTTCCTGTTCCATATGTCAAGCAAGTGAAAGTAATAATCATTTTCATTCCACTTCTATTATGCATTGAGTTTATAGTTCCTGTTCCATGTGTCATGGAAGTGAAAGTAATAATCATTTTCATTCCACTTCTATTATGCATTGAGTTTATAGTTCCTGTTCCATGTGTCATGGAAGTGAAAGTAATAATCATTTTCATTCCCCTTCTATTATGTTTTTTTTTTTTTTTTTGTTGATTATATTTCAGTCTTTCTATTATTTTCTTTCTTTGAGTGCAAAGCCTGTGCGTTAATACTGCTGTCCGCATTACAAACTCTAACTTGCTCCATTCCCTTTAAAGCTGTCAAATGCAGGTGGGAGGCTTATAGTTGCTTCTGATGGCATATGGGATGCCTTGTCCTCAGAAATGGCGGCAAAATCTTGCCGTGGGTTGCCAGCTGAACTTGCTGCCAAACAAGTTGTAAAGGTAATTAAAATTCTTTTATGTGGCGCTTCTCCTTTGCATGTCTTGTTTCAATGACCCTTCAAGTTTCTAAGATGGGTTTAAAATAATATATGTGCTAATATTGTGGGAAAAGTTTCAACTAATATTGCTTTAATGAATGCTTGTGTTATAATAAATGCTCAAATTGCTTTCTTCATTTTATATGGTCTTCTGTAGGAAGCTTTAAGGACACGGGGACTAAAGGATGATACAACCTGCATAGTTGTTGACATAATTCCTCCTGACAATTCAATTCAGCCTCCAACTCCTCCCAAGAAACATAACAAGCTAAGAGCCTTGTTGTTTAGGAAGAAGTGCCATGATTCTTCCAGTAAGCTATCAAAGAAGCTTTCTGCCATAGGTACAGTTGAAGAACTGTTTGAAGAAGGCTCGGCTATGCTTGCTGAAAGGTTAGTACTGCAATTTTTGCATGCATATTCTCACATTGATCTTTTCCTCTGTAATACTCCACCTAGTATCCTATTCATTATTGAATTTATAGTATGAAAAGTAAGTTTTTTAATGAAGACATCCGAAGAAGAAATATGCATCATGCTTTATTTTCACGTTATATGTTCTCACTGAGTTAACCCCCTGATGGTTGCAAACAAACTCTAGAATAATTATTTTTTAGGAGGCATTATCAGCTTTCCTTTTATGAGAGGACAAGGTTGCTCATAACCATCATGAGTTATAACCAGTGCAGGGGGATTTTGTCTGAGATCATATCGTTTATTATTAAATATTTTGAAATTGTGCACATAACTTCCCCAGCTGTAATTTGTCATTATTTGGACCTGAGTCAATTTTTTTCTTCCTCTCCCCCTTTTTATCTTTTTATTCATGGTGGGGGTGTCATCTTTTGAGTGAACATCCTAGAAAAGTGATTTAAGGTGCAGCCTCCCTGCTTTTCAGGTCTTGGAAATGGTGGCAGTGGGATGGGACTTTGATGGATTTAGATTTGAGCTTTAGGAATAAGAGAGGAAAACAATTTTTTAAACAGTATCTTTCATTTGAATGTTGTAATTTGCTAATTGGCAACTGGTAATTTAACTTATAGCAAATAAGAGAAACCTCGAGCCTTATTTATATCTTCGATGAATCCAGTGATGCAGTAGCGTATAAAACAATGCGGATGTCTTGAATCCTTTGTACTTTGAGCATGCAGAATTTGTTTTCTTACCCTAAAATGTATTAGGTAACAGGAACACTGCATAACATCTAGTTAAATTTGTTTAGTTGATGTGCTAGCGGGGTTATCCTCATTCATTGGTCCATTTCTTATCATGCATGCGTATATTTTGGGGAGCTCTTAGCTTGTATCAATGTCTAAATCTTAAGTTGTGTCCTCCAGACTTGGGAACGGGGATCTTTTACTGTATCTATGTTTACATCTGAATTGTGATGTATCAATGTCTACATCTCAAGTTGTGTCCTCCAGACTTGGGAATGGGAATCTTTTACTGTATCTATGTTTACATCTAAATTGTGATTTTTCACGTGGGCTACAGATTAGGGAATGATGGCTCCACATCGCAATCTACATCTGGTCTTTTTACGTGTGTTGTCTGTCAAATTGACCTTGCTCCAAGCGAGGGCATCTCTGTTCATGCTGGTTCTATCTTCTCCACCAGCTCAAAGCCTTGGCAAGGGCCTTTCCTTTGTGCTGATTGCCGTAATAAGAAGGATGCCATGGAAGGAAAACGCCCGAGTGGAGTCAAAGTGGCCTAACTCTTTGATTTTTCCACCCATTCTTGCTCCCGCAATATTTTTTGTAAACGACATTTATTTAGGGAAGGAAATTGTTTGAATGTTACTACGATGGTACAGCAGATGTATATGTAATATATATGCCTATAATATTAAACGAGTCTTAATATTCAAGGAAGAGTTGGTCTAAGAAGCACCTGCTTGGAGCTTCAAAAATTTTGTTTGTCCATAATATTTGCTGGTATGGTTGCTATGCTTGCCATCGTCTCTGTGCCATGTAGAGGAGTATTCGTTTAATCACTTTAGCGCCGGAGAAGGGTATTTAATCCTCCATCAATCTTGCATGATAACACAAGGACGCTAGACTAAAAGTTGGAAGTACATTCTAGGTGGTTTGGTTTGCGGGGGGACTGAAGTTGGCAGCAGATTGATTTTGTGCTGGGAGAGGGAGCGATTATCTATGGAGGAAAGAGAAAACAATAATGCTTTTCAAGACCGAACTTTGTAAAAGAAAGGCTGCCCTTGCAGTTGTATCAGCTGGGCTCCCAAGGTGATCCTAGATTTACGACAAGCTAGGAGGGGCTAAACTCGCCCTTTCTTCTTGTGTTACAATGAATGTTGAAAGGAACAGGAATCGTCGTTGAGTCTGAAACTTTAATTAGCACTCATGGCCTCTCCTCTCGAAGGGTTTCAGGTTAATTTATGCATGCGTTGTTTGGAAAGCTTTGTCGTTCCCGTTGAGCCAGTTTATTTGTGGAAGTTTTGAACTCGGTTTTATTGACCTCATATTGTTCAAATGGATGTATGATGTAAATTTGCTGATCACATAATTGCAACCGGGATGTTTAAAGATCTAGTCCTGTTGTTCTTGGTAGTGGCCCAAGATTAACAATATTAACCTCAATTTTGACCCTGTAATTTACACTTAAACAGCGAGGAAGAGGGCTAAATAAACTGGTCTGCTACCCCCTCCACTATTGCCAGATTACTTCTCCATCTCGCCTGCCCTGTTAGAACAGTCTAATATGTAACAACACAACCTGCTTGGTGGTAGAAATGTAGAGAAATTGAACGGAGCCTTGAATCCTCACAGATTCCAGCTAAATTGTTCTTTTCGTCACCTCCAAGATCACCGGTGGATTCCCTCTCGTCATTTTTGAGTGTCACGAAGCATCTGCTTGGTATCAAGTGACTCTCATTGTGCTATCAAGTCGATGTTCGTTTCTCAGTAACACGAAAGTTTCTGGTAAATGCTTTCGTCTTGATATAAGGGGTATGCTAAGGGTCCAACTAAAAGAAGGATTTAGTTGCTGTTTATTTACGCGGCTGTGACTGTATTTTAGTTAAAATGTAGTTTGTAATCGTTTGATAAAAAGAAAAATTAGTTTATTGTGCATGGATCCCATGTAATTTTTACATTTAAAACACAGTTAATAAAAAGCAGATAAATACTGTTATTCATTCACTATATATGTTAATTGCACTGTTCAGTGAACAGTGTAATTCACTGCACTGTTCATAGTGAATTGTTCACAGTGAATTGCACTGTTTATAATTTCATAATTTTTTTTTTAGTATTCATTTAATTTTATTATATATTTTTAAGTGTTAATTTAATTAATGTTTTTTAAGTGTTAATTTTATTAATATTTTTTTAAGTGTTAGTTTTATTAATATTTTAAAAAAAAACTAGTTTATAGTAAATTAAATTTATTTGCACCGTGATGTGAATAATATTTTTTTCTCGAAAAACTAATATAGAGTAAATTAAATTCACTCGCACTGTAATATCAATTTTATACTTGATAATATTTTATTTAATTTTATTACATGTTTAAAAAATTATGAAAATTGTAATTCTTATCGAATAAATTTTATACATAATGTATTATAAATAGTTTAATAAAATAAAAAAAAAATATTTTATATAAAGTATTATTTATTTCATGATATAATAGGAGTAATTAATTCTATAATAGTTAAATTTAAAATCATCAATATTAATATATATTTTTAAAAATTATTTTATAACTTCAATTTCGAAAGTTTTTTTTAACCAAATATATTAAATTATTTTGAAAAAAATTTTAATTAAACATATTAAATTATTTTTTATTCAACTTTAATTTCAACCACAGTTTTAACCAAACATCTATTTTTTCAAACCAACCTCAACTAAAAATATTTTTTATAAAATAATTTTTTTCAAACCACAGCCATAATATCTACCGCAACACTAAATACAGTCTTAACCTCTATTCATGAAAGTTGCTATGAAGAGACCTTTGCCATTGATACCTTAAAAAGATTACATGAAACTTATTTTGCAATATAAATTAAACGCATGCTTGGACAACATCACGGACTTTCAGCAAAGAAAAATGAGTGAATTAATTCTGAAAAGTGAGTGAATTAATTTTGAAAAATGAGTGAATTATGTTCAAAATTGTCGAGGTTATTCTGTAAACTACGCTTGTCTTGTGTTGTGAGAAACCGAAAAATTGGACCAGGCAAATGATGCTTGCGTATCAACGAGTCTTGATCTATTTCTCAAAAGAAAAGGAAAAGGGAGAGAGAAAATCTTAATCAACAGCCCAACCACTCGCTTTGGGCTAGAGATGGCCATTGAATTTATGGATTTGATTTTTTTTATATTCACGTCATTACTGATTAAATAATAAATTAAGATATTTATATATTATTTATTGGATTTAAATTTATACACACACACACACATATTAAATCATAAATTTTACAACATGCATATATTATATTGGATTCTAAACAATATAAATGTTTTATGTATATAATTATACAATACAAATATATATCTCGAATTAATTTTGAAATTGAATTTAAATCGAGTTTAACAGTATTTATTTTTTATTCATTATTTATAAAATAAAATAATTATTTGAAAAACCTATTCATTCAAATAAAGTCACATAAATATTTATCAAATTTAAATTAAGTTGTCATTTCTAATTTTGCTTTAGATAACGGGCTTATACATGAACCGGCTCGGCTAGTCCCGTTATTATTGATGTTGCAAGCCCAAATTCTTTATTTACTATTTAACATTAACAATTGAAAAAAGGAATTTTTACTCTTGTTCACGCTAACACTATTTATTTGCACTGTTAGAGAGACTCGTTTTACTTTGTTTTTGCTCTTCTTCTTCTTCTTTTTTACTTCTTTTCTCAGAGTTTTAAGAGTTTGCATTTCCAGCATGACGCTTTATTGCGGTTCATAATAGTTAAGAGAGAGAAGATAGAAGTGCCAAAGAAAAAGAGGAGAGAAAACACTATTAGTACTTGTAGTAATCAAGTGTAAAATCATTGAAGTAGGGTACTTGTAAATACATTCAAGGAAGAAGAGTAATTAAGAACTTCCATGCTTATATCCTATTAACATAACAGAACAGAGAATCAAAGAGCTTTAAAGTCTAATCTCTTGTGAGGGAATATATGCAACATTTATACAAATGAATAAAGAGTGAAATCATTCAATAAACCTATGAGTTGAAGTGCATGACATTGGGAGCAAACCTTAACAGCCGTTCTAAAGCAGTAGGCCAGAATTTCCTTGCAAACAGGAAACAAGTGTTGGTGCTATTCCCATTATACACGCATTTGCTGCCACTCCTCATCCTTTCCAGGAACTCAACGGTCACCTCTCTTCTTAAGAACTTGGCAGGATGAGCTCCACCCCTCGACCAATCAACCCAAGTCAAACTCCTATTTGAGTTCCTCTCCGAGTGCTTCATACTCACAAATGTTGGTAAATAGTGTTCATCAGCGTAACATTGTCCCTTGCAGTACTTTTGGAACACGGGAAAGTATTCTTGGTCTGAGACAACTTCAATGGCAAGGTCTCGATCCATTTCGAACCATTGTGAGCCTTTTCTCCATTGTTCAATTTTGATCACAGGTCTCATACGTGGATTGTATCGGCCATTACCTACTGGACCGTCTAAAACATAGGACTCCACATGATTTTTGGTTGAGTTCATTAGGTAAGTGTAGACCGTGGAGAAGTCGAAGATTGGAATGCATGATTCTGAGAGGAGAACAAAACGTTGGTTAGAAATGTCAAGGAGTGCATTGGCTAATAGTCGTCTTTCAGCTTCAATTATGTTTGTATTCCCCCACTGAACATCCTGCATCATGACACATAACAAGAAAGTGAGAGTCGATGATTAACAAAACCCAATGGCTGTAAAAACTCTGTTTGGAAAGTCAAGAAAAAATCACTGTACTAATTTATGCAGACACTTGGATCTCTCTCTATTGCACTATATTTCTTTTGATAAGTTCGGAGACCTTAGTTAATACTTTCATGTCAAGCTCCTCTTTAGTTCGGAGTGCAAGAAGTGTAACTTCCTTTTCTTTTTCAGTGAAGATTAATCTTGAAATAGCTCTCATACATCGAAATTAAAATAGTAGTCTGCATTGATTCCCCCCCCCCAGTGAACTGCGTGATACAGAAGGCATTTATTTTATCTTTTCTAGGAAAAGTAGTCTGTTACGCGTGAGTGATTACAAAAGTCTTCCACTCCAAATTCTTTTTTTTTTCTTTCCCGTATAGAAATCACGAGGGCATTAACCAATCCACTATTGCTATTAATTAAGAAAAAAAATAAAATATCAATTACCAAGAGCTAATTTGTGCAACAGAATTGATGTTGATTGAGGATCAAAACAAAAGGATGCAAATGTTAAATTCACATGATTGAATCTCAAGAAACTATGCAAAAAACTGACCTTACTGGGAATTCTTCTGCCATGAAAGACAGGACTTTCTGGTTCAGATTCATTGTAAGACGGACTTGAGTGCACATAAATTGAGTACAGCCCCTCATGCCCCTGGAAGAATCTCTCCCACAGTGGAGCCATCAAAACTGGACCTTTTGTCAAAAACATAAAAGCAACCTTAGGAACTCTATCGAATGGATATTCACGAATCCTTGGAGTCATTGAAGCTCTCCATAGCAATTCCTTTTCATCCATATCATGCTTGACATCAGGCACTTTCAAATGTTCTTTCAAGCCTATGCGTGGCAACTTAAATGTTGGTAATGTTGCCAATGGAACAGGTGTTGTGGTTGTGGTAGAAACAGAGAATTGGCTGACATGTAGATTGAATGATACGTTTTTGAGATAGGAACTAAGAACGACCCCAGTGGCAAGACCACAGCCAAATAAAAAGAAAAAAGAAAGGACATTGACGAGTTGCAACTGGGCATTGAATAGCTTCGTAAATGTAGTGGGCAAATTCTGTTTTTGACCCCTCATGATAATTATTGGTTGCTCTAATCTGATGTATGGAACAAAGGAGCTCGATCAATAGCTTGAAAGAACTAAAGTAGCAGCAGTAGTATTCTCGCTAACAAAGGCTTCAAAACTGTTCTTTTATTGATCCAACAAGCAGCTGTTTTCTTTGAGCACAGGAGATGTCAGTTGGGAAACATGATGATAATATCTCAATAATACTATCAAACAAACGTTTGTTATGAATAGCACAGTAAAGATGATGCCCAAGCAAACAAATATGATGATAACTAGAGTTGTTTGTTAGAGAGTTTGTGTCAACTGATCAAAGCTAATGATACAATATGAAAGAGAACGAAATCTGAGACACTAAACAGTATGCAAGCAAATATGGGAACTTTTCAAGCTAAGGAAAGACAATCGATGGAGAGCGGTCAAGAAAGACAATGCAATTTTTATGACTTGCGAGAGAGATTGATGGGGAACTAATAGAAGA
The DNA here is from genome assembly GCF_000495115.2 of Populus euphratica. Lineage (NCBI taxonomy): Eukaryota > Viridiplantae > Streptophyta > Magnoliopsida > Malpighiales > Salicaceae > Populus > Populus euphratica. Next base: position 5,704,123 of record NW_011499845.1, on the reverse strand, counting down.
TGAGGCGCTGGTGCCTAAATTAGTGGTGAGGCCCAATTGCCTTACGGTGGCTTTCTAGATCATTGTATGAGTTAGGACTTTTCTTTGTTTCAACAGTGAAACATCATGTTCAAAGACTCGAAAAAAAGAATACGTGTAATGATTCAAAAGCAAGTCGCAATTGCCTTTGACAACATTATTAGACTTAGGGGTTTTTTTCCCCGGAATAATAAATAACAGTCTTATATTTTTATCCAAGTTATGAAAAAGATTATTGCATGTGATCTCATAAATTCAACAATAGATTTTTTTTATAAGAATAATTAATTAGCTTCTATAAATTGTGGGGCGATAAAAAAAAATAAGTGGAAGCTAGTTTTTTTTTTTTTATTGTTATTATAAAGAAGAGGTTCGGATACAAGACTTTCGTAGAAGGATCCTGTTACCTGTTGTGCTCCTTGCGCATTGTCAAAGTGTAAACTGGTTCATACCATGTCAAAGTACTATGCGTGGTGGCTTAAACAACACGTCCCGTGAGGTGTTAACCAGTGAAAGGCCGCGGTGGCGGAGGCGGCCACCAAGGAAAATTTTCCCACGAGAAAGGTCCACAGGGTGGAATTACAGTGTGCATGGATTGATTATTCATGCAATTGATTAAGAAATCATTGCCAGCTACTGAAATATTGGGAGTGACTATTGGATTGCATCGTCACGGCAGATTAACAGCAATTTGTTCCGTATATGATAATATCATGTGTTACTCCAATTTTCTTTTTTCTTTCTTTCTTTCTTTCTCCGAGAAACTCCAGTTCTCAATTAGCGATCAGTGGTTATTTCATGAAGATTCGAAGGGAAAACGAAGAAAAACAAAAGACCCGATGACGTCTAATTCAACTGAAACAGTAAATTTATGGTATTTATGGCAACGCATGGCATGGCATACAGCTAGCGTCGTTAACAGTGATGATTTTATAACTTTTTACTCTGAGAAAGATCTATTATTTTCTCATTACGTATTATTCCCACCTCATTAATGATTATCTATAAATCAACTTCGCATTTATTAATGATTTTGACTTGAAAATAGACTACTTGCAAGGAAGCTTTTGTTGACCATAGAACTGGATCTTTTTCTTTTGAAACGGGCTTTAATATTCTCATAAACCAAGAGCATCCATGATGGACTGTTTCAAGTAGCCCAAAGGCTTTCAAATATACATAAATGATGATAGTTCACTCAAAGTCCTGAGGGCCTACTAGATTACCCAACGTTTTCACTCCCTTGGAACATCAAGGTGATCGAAAGGAAAAATAAAATCAAGGAAAAAGAAGACCAATTAGATATTTAGGATCCGAGGTTTTCTGAGAGTTTTCCCAACTCTGAAACATGTGTTTCGTCAACAGAGCAAGTTAGTTTAAAACATTTCCGATCTTGTTTTATCCGAATCTGATAGAATCCGTATGCAACTGGAAGATCTGAAAGCTTTGCCAGTTAGGAGCGATCTTTGCTCATATCATTGTGTCATAATTATTTGAATCATCTCACTAGTTTGCGGCTTCATCAGATTGTTGTACTCTAAAAATAACTGAACGCCAGGAGGTTCTAAGAGTGAAAACCAAGCGATCCTGGAGAAACTTCCTTGCAAAAAGGAAGCAAACTGTGGTGATGCACCATTACATGTGCAGTTAAATCCATTCCTGATCTGAATCAGGAATGCCTCAGAGACACCCTTC
>NW_011499845.1:5619206-5702334 GCF_000495115.2 Populus euphratica | reverse complement strand
TCAGAGACATCCTTTCTCACAAATCTAGCAGGGTGAGATCCACCACCAGACCAATCAACCCAAGGAATGCTTCCCATTTGAGTTCAGCTCAGGGGAATTTTGGTCACTGGAGTTGGGAAGTCATGCCCATCCATGTAACATGGAGGCCTGCGATGATATCTAAAAACAGCTTCCATCTTGTAGCTTGTACTGACTAGGACTTGTAATGTGCTGATTATATTTGTTTTTTTCACTTATCTGATAACAAATTTTGGAAATGATCAATTTTTCTTAATTTCTAGAGATTATTACTAATCTATATTTAGGGCAAAGGCTGTTGCGGGGGGGCTGAGTCCCTGGCCTTCATCCAGAAATCACAACTTTAATTAAAGGGTTAATTAGTACCAGTCACGCTATAATTCTGGTGGCTCTGTATGGTGAGAATTTTCTGGGTCTTTATCGAAACTGCGTGACGTATGTGGCTGGCAGTATATAGAAAGTGGCTTTTCATGAGGCATAAAAGATGCTCAAAGTCTTCTCCCTCGGCATATAATTTGACTGGTGGGATTTTTTATGTCAATACACACGTGGATGCCACTGGGGACATTATGATAAATTGCGATTGGTGTACCGAATTTTCTATATATCCTAAATATCAGTTTTTTAAAAGCAGTCCAGCTTCAGTCGGCAAAAAAATATCATATTTCCATCTTGTAGTTTGTACTAGTGGCCTTTTGAATATGGAGTCAATTGTGGTAATATATGTTTGATACGGGGAATTTTTTTTATTAAATTGGATATTTAGATTAGTTTACAGGTATTTTAACTAATTTTATAAATTTTAAAATTAATAATAATATAAGTTTTTTATAAATTTAAATTAATAATTTTTATAAATAAATTTACAATTTTATCAATTTAATTGAATAATGAATTTATTTTTTCAAGTTTATGAATAGTGTTTTAGCCTATTATCAAAATGAGAAAAAAAAAAGTACATGAAATTGACAGCACCTCACCTCGATTAGGCTACACCGTCAGCTTTTGGATCCACGGTGGAATATCTATATTACGGTGGATTTTTCGTGTGCGTAAAAGAAAAATATGTGAAAACCTCTTCTTCCATGGAAGTACCATTGATTTGAAATGCCTGTTTCTTATTTCGGATTCCAAATCTCAACGTTAGTTTTTGGATTTAGTAGTTTAGATTAGGTTGAAAAAATACAATAATAATTAAATCTTGACTTTTTCTTATTACATGTTAAATTATATATTTTTTTTTTAATTTGATGATTTAGGGTTTAAATTATATTTTTTTTTTAATTTGATGATTTAGATTTAACCACCATGACTAACTGAGCGCTTGGAGTTCTAATCAAAACCCGAAGCCATTGAAGCACAGGGTATATAAATTAGAAGTTATAATTTAAGTTTTGATTTAAGTAAAAGTTTGAAACAATATTTCAGCCATATTAAAATTAATAAATAAATTTTTAAGGATGGATAATTTATTTTTATGTGGATTCATTAGCTCTTAAAATTTTCGTATTTTTTTATTTTTTTAATTATTACTGTCCAAACTAGCTTATATATATTTTAATTATTTTTTAAAATCCTAAAATTAAGGTTTATATAAGTTGTTAGTGCCCTAAAATTTCAAAAACCCAAACAGAAGAGGCCCGCCATAGGCCCATCTTGTCTCTTAACAGCCAACGCAATGCCGCATGGCCATGCTGGATCACTGTCGGTCAGGCACTGTCAATACCATATTTATTTTTTATTTTATTTTGACGGTCATATTATTTAAGCTTTTCTCTAAAAAAATCTTGTTTAAAACAAGACATCACTGATAGAATAACCCATTAGCTTTCTACCTAACTTTGCCTTTTTTCTTGATTTATACACACTGATATGTTTGTTTATCGGTATATATATATATATATATATATATTTTTTTTACATGGGTGTTTTTATAAAACTGGGTGTATAATTTTTTTTAGATTAATGTAGCTGTCCGGGCCAGCTTGCGCGCACCACGACTAATCCTACGGGCCCTGAAGTTAACGACCATGTAAGCTTCTAGTGGCTATTATATGAGCAACTAAGGACTCGAATTTGAGACCATAGAAAGAGCAAACCCCTTAGTCTCAAGTTTTTACCACTTGATCACCACCTAAATAATTACTGAATGTATAATTAAACAACTGGATGGGTGTTTTTATAAAAAATATTCACAAGAAAATTCATTCTTTTGACCTCCGTTGACCAGATTGTAACCTCGGGTAAACGGGGATGATAGTAATTGTATCATAAAAAAAAAATTCATTCTTTTGACCTCCTTTGAATTTTCGGTTGTTAGCTTGGGACACCACAAATGAAGGGGGAGCACGTGTTACCGTAGATGAAAAGCAAGTCGCAAGAGAGAACCTTGTGAGAGCACGGGCATGTCTCGTGCCACCCAGCGACTGCCACGCCTTTACATGTCCGTTTCATGTGCTCCCTTCGTGCTTTAGGATAACTACCTGACTGGTCCTTCCAGGTTTAAATTACTCTGTTACCCCCTCCAAACCACCGGTTTTTTCCTCTTTCAAGCTCGTCTCCTTTTCTCTTATTTATTTATTTATTTATTCCCAATCTTTTATCCAGGAGCTGGGCTCCATTGGTCATATAAATTACTGAATTATTTCCCTTGAAAGGTTTAGATTAGCTCGTTTGATGTTTTATATGATAAGAGTTTTAAATAATAATTAGTGGTTCCTCGTGTTATCTACTCTGTGAATTTATCTATATTCTCATTTACTGTATATTAAAATCGTTTGTACGGGAGAAAAAGCATGCCAACACTATTATTTTGTTTCTTAATTATTTTTTTAAATAATTTTTATGTTAAAATATATATTAATAATATTTTTTATTTTTAAAAAATTATTTTTAATATCAATATATCAAAATAATTTAAATACACTAAAAATATATTAATTTAAAGTAAATAAAAAATTTTAAATTTTTTTTAAAATATTTTTAAAATACAGAAATAAATATGCAAATACTTTTTTTATTTATTTATATGATACGCACTATATATATTAAATTCCCGCATACATGCGATTATATCATTAACATGAATCAAATTATTTTTGAATCCCAAACTTTTTTAAAAAAAAATCTGCAATGTTGACATTCACCTAACAGAGTCATGGATTGATGATTCTAGTAAATACACGTGCACCCTCGCCCTCCAACATAGAAAGCTTATTTATTAAAGCACGGTTGCTTTTGCTTTTGCTTTTTTTAAAGTGTTTTTTTTTAAAAAAAACTTTAAATTAATTTTTTACATAATATTTTAATATTAAAAATAAAAAAATATTATTTTAATATATATTTAAATAAAAAATATTTTAAAAAACAATCGACTTAATTATAAATACGGACTATGATCGGTCCACCTACTCCCCTAAGCTTTATGTACTTGCTGCACCTCCTTGCCGCATCTGTCTCTCGCTTGCTTTACAAGAATATTCAACAACATTCTTAACGAATAGTTATCTAATCTTTGGACTATAAAATAAATAGTTCGATCAAATCCAATTCAATTAAAAAAACAGAAGAAGTCGCGGTTCATTTTTCGAGGTACAGTCGATTATTTTCGCCGATCTTCTCACTTGGGGATGCAAAAATTTATGATAGGCGCGTATAATTCAGTGACGATAACGAGTACTGCTGGAAATTATATTTGATTTTAAGATTTTAAAAAATAAAATAATAAATTAAAATAGGGATAGCATAATTAAAAAAAATGTTAAGATAATATATTTTATATCTACCACCATTGAAAAACACATTCTTTATAAGTTTTTTGCTATTTAATAACAATAACTTGGGTGTAGAGATGGAATCAAGAGGAGGCAGGCAGGGATCCAACCCCTGTAAAAAAAAAATATATATAATGATTGATTCTGTAGGTTTTATTGCTCTTAATAATAGTGTGAGAAGATATAATATTTAAATAGGTAGGCTGTTAAATATATTTGTTGTTCGTTGACTTTAAAATTATCTACATGAAAAGAAAAAAATATAAAGTTATAAATAACTCTTTTAACTTAATTGATTTTACCATTTTCCCTGATTGTAATTCTAATATAAAAAGATAAAATATAAAGATGAAAATATAAACAACTGAAAAAAAAAACGAAGCAGAATGTCATTAATTAATTTTTTTCACCAAACAAATCAAAGTAGTCCAGAATCATTAACTTTAAACTTGAAATTTATTTATATGATATTTGTTAAAAATTTAATGAGATTTTTTCATAATTCTATTCTTTTTTATTCTTTTTTTTTTGTCCTACTAGTTTTGTCAAATTTATTTTTGAATTATTGTTATAATGGTTCTTTTTAGTTGATTATATATTTTTTATTGGTTTTCCTAGTTATATTTTTTCATGTTTTGGTTTTAGTAAAACCACTAAAATTATTAATTTTTTTTCAAGATGAAGATGAGATTAACCCTAACTCAATTTGATATTGCTTATAATCTTTTATTCTGTACAAATGTTATTGTATGTTTATATTTTTTTATAGTTCATGTATAATAAATTTTAAAAAAATATTATATTCTGTTATATTAATTTTTTTTTTAATAAATAATCCTTGTTCCGCTTCTATCTAGGTGGGTTAAACTTGCTGTTCAAAGATGGAAGGTGGCTTATTTGTATTTAATTATAAGTGTAACTCACTTAAATTACTATTAATGACTTTTTCTAGTGTTGTTTTATTTATCTTATTGAAATATTTATGATAATACTAATAATATTATAATTAAAGCTTTTGTATGTTTTCATAATTTTTTTAATCCTTTCTCTCCTCTTTCATGCTTATTTAATATTTTTTTATTTAATGCTATTATTTTGAATAGCAACAAGATGTAAATTTTGTGTTTCTCAGACCACAATATGTCTAAAGTATGCTATTTTACTTTTACTTTGTTATCTTATTTATACTATTTCACTAATATTTTTAAAAAATATACCAGTAACAAAAAAAAAACAATAAAAAACTCTGATTTTGAGCATTGTCCGATGATGATGCCACACGGGTTAATTAAACAACTCATAAAAAATATTAGTGTTTCTCGGGCTCGAGTAGAAATGAAAGGTTTCTGTAATGGTAAAGATGCCACTGGGCCAAATCCAAGTTTTTTTCTAATTTTTCTAGTCACATGCCAGGTAGAAACAAACATGAGTGATGAGATAAGCTTGTCACAAATGAACATCCGTGTCTTCTTTTTCTTCCTTTTTTTTAACGAACTTCGAGCTTCAATCTTGACAATTACATTGTATATTCAAGATATCTCATGCATTTCTTGTCCATATATTCAAAGTAATCTAATAGTTTTCTCCAATACTGAAAATAAAATTTGAATATAAAAAGTCAACGACTGATCAAGGCTCCCCAACCACCAAACAAATCCTTAAAACTCACTACCATATCACCACAAGATTTTACAGTTTAAATTTAACTGAGTTAAGAATCATAACATAACAAATACCTACTTTATGAAATTATCAGATGAGGATATTTTTACATCTAATACTACAGACCAAACCACTGAAGTTTCTAAACACGATTAAAACCCGTCTACGTTTTATAATTGATGTGTTATTTATTATTTAACTTTATAATTTTATAATCATGCTTGTGCTACTAATAGAAAATATAAACACACCGATTGGTTTATGTTCTTGGATTGCTTGCTAATCTCAGTTAATAATTTTTCAGCAATGTTTTAATAGATCAGGGATTTTTTAAATTTTTTCTCCTGCCAAAACATAAACACATTTTTTTTTTGTTCAAGTTCCTAAATGTGAAAATCTTCGTTAATTGGGATTAATCTAAATAAATCTCTTCAACAGATTTCAATTAGGAAAATCTTGCCAATATCTGATCCACCTAAAGGGTACTTTACCTTTTCATCTCAGTAATCTCAAGATTAGAGGACCGTAATTGTAATTTAAAAAAATAAACTAGAAATATACATAAATTATTTATTTAGTTTGTTCTATTCCAAGCTTCGTAAATCCCGCTCACGACCTCTCTGGTTCACATCACCCTGTGATCTTTTCCATTTATTTTTTTCCCATCAGCCAAACAAACTTGAATAAATAAATAAGAACTCACTCTCTAAAATAACTGAAAAAAGAAAGGGAGAAAGAGACCGATATAAAATGCCCGTCTTCTCTATTCGCCTTCTTTGTATTCCACCTCCTCCTTTTTCTGTTCTGATACGCTCCGTTCTCTTCTCCTTGTCTGGAAACAAAGACAAAGTAATCCACAGAATCTACAAATAACTGGAAAACCAAAGAAGAAACCAAAATTTAAAAAGATGAAAATCTAGCAATTTCTTTCAAAAAAAAAGGGAAACAAAAAGGAGAGAAATTAGGAGTTTCTAGATTCTTTTTTAATTAATTGATTTGCTGCTGTAATGGCGACGCCATTTTCTGGTATAGACAGAGGTGGAGCAGGAGGAGTAGCGGTAATGGCAGGTCCATTGAATCCAATCGATCCTTCGGCACCGTCTAAAACTTGCCTGAAAAGTTCGGCTTTGAAATCTCCAATTCTTATCTTCCTTTTCTTCCATAAAGCTATTAGGTCCGAGCTCGATGGCCTCCACAGCGCCGCCATCGCTTTTGCTACTACTGGTGGCGATATTGAGCCGTTACTTGAGCGATATCACTTTTTTCGCTCGATATATAAGCATCACTGCAGTGCTGAGGACGAGGTTGGTTTTACTAATTTCTGTTTCATATTTGCTGGGTTTCAGGTTTTGATTGATTTATTATACTTTATTTGCTCGGTTCAGTTTTCCTCTTTTCAACTTTCAATTTTGCGTAAGATTCTATGGTGTGTTAGTGTCTTGTAATCGATTGAATGGGAGTTTTGGAGTTTTTTTAGGGATACGTAATTGAATCTTCTTTGTATTTTATTTGTCGTTTGAGAGATGATTTCGGGTGATTATGGCTCAATTGTGCTTATTTTTTAGTTGTGGTCATTCGAGTTGATTGTTTTGGATTGGCTGAGAGCCTGAGAGTATAATTTGATTTCTCAATAGAGTGAGTAGATTGTACCAGTTGAAGCTTTGTACTTTGATGCATCGACACGTATGAACGGTATCTTTATAGTTTATATTCTGATGCTAGTGCGGTGGTGATGAATATTTTCTTCTTGCAAAACGAAGTTCTGTGGAATCTGAATCGCCAAGAGCAATAGCAGTTCAATATATGGCCTTGTAGGGATGGCAAAATTACCTGCCCCCGATGGATACCCGATAATATCCAACCCAATGGGGGCAGGTAAGGTATGGGACGCATTTTTACCCTGAAAAACAAATGGGGTTGAGTGTGAGATACATGCCCCCAGCTCCGTAGAGAACCTGGACCTGATTGTAGTATCCATATATATATATATATATATATATATGTATATGGAATAATTAATCTTTTAAAATAATTTTGTTGCTGGATTTATATTTAGATTATTTATATTTAACTATGTATGAGAGTTTTGGTAAAACTCAATGGTTACATGCACTTAATATTATATTTTCATTGCATATTAACCATCAAATATTAATTGTAAATACAAAAAACATAATTTTTTTAATTAATGGGGAATCCCCAGATCAGCTCCTAACCTGATGGGGGGAAAGTTTTCTTCTCCGCCCCGGACCCAATTAACATGGGGCATAGATGGGGAAGTATAACCTGCGCCATTTCCATTTCCATCTCCATGGCCTTGTGATTAAATTTGAGGTGATAGCTTTGATTGTGGGTGTACTGGATGGTTAAGAATCAGCATTCTCTGTTGGGTCTGTTAGTGCCTAAACAGCAGGTTTTAGAGGAGATCAGGTGCAGTGTGCCTCAAATTCATGGTTCAAAGGAGCATACTATCCCACTGGGAAGACATTGTCGGTAGTTACTGCGTGCATGTTCACCTCAATGACGTATAACACTGCTACGGTATGATATGAGAAGCTCACACTGTGTATGTAACATCCATGGTATGTTTATGGCAAGACCCTCTCAATTGTTAGCATGACTGAACTATAAGACAGTGTTTCAATTGTCATTATCCATGGTCTTTTGGTCGATAGATTAATTATAATATGGCAGGATATGGACTCCATATGTCTTAGGGGGTACTTAATGACTGGGGTTTCTTGATTATGGTATGCACTGTTCACTATAATTGCTTCAAATGAAGTCATTTATTGCTTCTCATGTTACTTTGGGTATATGTTTTAATCTCCCTCTCATTTCTTTGCAAGTTATTAGATATTGAATTAGCATTGCATTTATACTCCTGTCCTCCTTTCTTAAGTCATGGAGTATTCCATCTTGTAACTAGCTTTGCTCGATGGTTATTGTTTACCTATAATTTGGTGGTTGAGAGTTATTTGCATCTGTATGAGCTACGGGGCATTTGACACGAAACAAAATGAAGCTGGCTTGAGTTTAGAAGTAACAGATATCATAAATATGTAAAAAGTTTGCTAAATTGAGAAGGCTGAGAAGGCAAGATAATCTGATAATCATTTTTTTGCACAACAGCAATGCAATCTACGTTCCTCAAATTAATTTAGCCATGAAATATCTCTATGATACATGATCTCTGAATTGAGGATTTATTGTGGGATTTATCACTAGTTAATTAAGATATCATTAAGTGCGATGAATGAAAGCGGTATATTTTGGAGAATCTGCTGCATTTTCTTGCAAGAAGTACTGGCTCTGCAGCTTTTAGTAGGTACTGTTTTGTCAAATAACAGTATAAATTTTCTGTGCCACATGGGCCATAGTACAAGCTTTAGAATCCTGTCGCATTTCCTGTTTGTGATACAGTACTAAGTGAAATAGGAATAAGAGATTTGTTGATGTAATTTCTTGCCCCTCTTCTTGCTCCTTAAACTGAACAAAGGTAGAAGGTGCTTTCAGAAACTATTATGGCATGGACTTCCAGATTTCCATAGTCATCTATCAATTGAAATTGAAAAATTAACTTTAGGATCAAATCAATTAGAATTGAAAAGCGGCATTGCTTGCATAGGTTTGTAATATCTGATTTTTTTTTATTTTTTAATAAAAACAGTGTGTCCTGGGACTGTATTGAAACACACAGGGCTGGTATTTGGAATATTGACTTGGGAGATTTTTTTAAATTCATCTGGAGGCCCATCAGGTCTTGTGCTGCAGAACGGTGTACCATCCTTTTCCTTTAATCTCTAGTTCTTAATGTCTCTAAGATTAAATGGCAGGCAGTTTTGTATCATGCCAAGTGTCTTTATCAGCTAAGTTTGGCAGCATCAACTAGTTAAAGCAATCAGCTGTACAAAATAAATAGTGTCTACTTGGATTTTCAAGGTCTGTGCAAGTTATTCTTGAGAGAATCATAAATGAAATTTCATGCTTGAAGATGGATTATTTCTCTGTTATTTAGGTTTAGCTTATACACAAGTAGTTGAGGATTCTGACAGTGTTATTTTGCAACTGTAGGTTATCTTTCCTGCTCTTGATATCCGTGTGAAGAATGTGGCACGGACGTACTCCCTTGAACATGAGGGGGAGAGTGTTATTTTTGATCAATTATTTGAGCTGCTTGATTTAAATATGCAAAGTGAAGAAACCTATCGGAGAGAGTTAGCCTCTCGTACAGGAGCCCTTCAAACATCAATTGATCAGCATATGTCAAAGGAAGAGGAACAGGTAGTCTTTAGTATCAGTTATACAAGGATAGCTTTGCAGTTTCTCATGATAGGTTTAAGGCAATTTAAACTCGATCCTCCTATTTTCTAAGTTGACTGTGAACGAGATGCTCTCTGAGTTGCCAAATCCATGCCATTGAACTTCTCTTACTAACTGGCAATCGTATTTCACAAACAATTCAGTAGGAGTTTGATACACTTGGTCAATAGTAAATTTGAGTTTCACCAACTTTTTGGTGAATGTGGCAGGTCTTTCCCTTGCTTATTGAGAAGTTTTCATTTGAAGAGCAGGCTTTCCTGGTATGGCAGTTTCTGTGCAGCATTCCTGTTAATATGATGACAGAGTTTCTTCCTTGGCTTTCTTCCTCTATATCAACTGATGAACAACAAGATATGCACATGTGCTTGTACAAGATAATCCCAGAAGAGAAACTTCTCCGGCAGGTGAGGATCTTTTTGGCAGTGAATTTGATATCTATATGTTTTTGGATGGACTTAAGGGTAGGAGAAAAGCAAGCTGACTCAAACTTCTGTTAATGAAGGTTATTTTCTCCTGGATGAAAGGGACAAAATTGTCTGATACGTGTAAGAGTTGTGAAGATAATTCTAAAGCCTGTTGTCAAGATTCAGGAGCACCAACTTTAGAGTGTCAAAGCATGAAAAGACATTGTGCATGTGAATCTTCTGGAGTGGGTAAAAGGAAATATATGGAGCTAAATTGTGATGCTATCATTTCCACTGAATTCCATCCAATAAATGAAATTCTGCTCTGGCACAATGCCATTAAAAGAGAGTTGAATGATATAACTGAGGCAGCTAGGAGCATACAGCTTTCGGGAGATTTTTCTAATCTGTCTTCATTCAACAAGAGGCTGCAATTCATTGCAGAAGTTTGCATCTTTCACAGGTGCAGTTTTTCCGTGATTTCATATTTATGTCCTTATTATAACACTGTTGAAGGATGGACTTTATTTCACTAGTTGTGCATTGAATGTAACTTTCTTTGCGCCTAAAGATAACCATTTGGCGTTAGTAGTCCATCATAGCATGGTCCACTGAATAAATTGTGGCATCCTACCTCTTATCAGTCCTTTGAATCCACATTTTCCCTTTTGTTTTAAAAACCCTTCGCCTCAATAAAGAACAATAAATTCTCTTCAAATTGTTCATCTTTAAAGGCACTCAAACTTCACTGGATCCTTCCTTTCCCTTTCACTGCCTTTACAGGAACCAAAGAAAAGTGTAATAGAAAGAGAACATGAATATTAGTTATTTGTTATTGGCAAACTAGAAAGAGATCATGAATAGTAGTTTTGTGTTATTGGCAAACTAGAAAGAGATCATGAATAGTAGTTTTGTGTTATTGGCAAACTTATGAACATCCAATTTATTTGAAATGCTTGTTCTCTATGACTGCAGTATTGCTGAGGACAAGGTTATATTCCCTGCTGTAGATGCAGAGCTTTCCTTTGCCCATGAGCATGCAGAAGAAGAAATTCAGTTTGACAAGCTTAGGTGCCTGATAGAAAGCATTCAAAGTGCTGGAGCCCACACATCTCTTACTCATTTCTATACAAAGTTGTGCTCCCAAGCTGATCAAATCATGGACAGCATACAGAAACACTTCCAAAATGAGGAAGTTCAGGTAAGCATGTTGTTGCATCACTGTGTGGATATTGTCTTACCTATGGAAGATGCATGTTCATTTTTTAGTTTCTGCTATTCTTAACTGGAAAAAAAAAAAAAAGAAATAAAAGAAAGGTAGAGCTAAAACGTCACCTGCATATTAATTGGGATTTAAAATCAACAATCGTACACATCTTGGCTGTTACTGGCTTGGGGAGCTGTCTGACAGGTATATTGCATTGGCAGGTTCTTCCACTTGCTCGAAAGCACTTTAGTGCCAAAAGACAGCGTGAACTTCTTTATCAAAGCTTGTGTGTGATGCCCTTGAAATTGATTGAATGTGTCTTACCATGGTTGGTAGGGTCACTTAGTGAAGAGGAAGCAAGGTCTTTTCTTCAAAATATGAACATGGCAGGTTCAGTGTCAATTCACAACTTCTCCTTTTTATTAATACTAATTATACCTTATTGACATTTTATTGAGGGTTGTCCACTGTGTTATTCATCTTATTAGTGCTTTATACCTGTCAATTACTAACTTGCTGTGAGATTTCTTGCAGCTCCAGCATCAGATTCTGCATTGGTTACACTTTTTTCTGGTTGGGCATGTAAGGGTCGTTCTAAAAATGTTTGTTTGTCTTCAAGTGCCACTGGTTTTTGTCCTGTGAGAATCTTGGCTGGGACCGAGGAAGTTACCAAGCAGCGGTTCTGCCCATGCAACTCTAGGTCATCTGTTGGTGATGAGCCTTCCTTGGTGCAAGCAGATGGAGCTGATGACTCTAGAAGGCCAGGCAAATGTGAAAACCTGGTAGTTCAGGAAGACAGCAATGCTTGTCCCTCTACAGAGCCTGTTGATACCCCAAAATCATCTTGTAGTAATAATTCTTGTTGTGTCCCTGGGTTAGGAGTAAATACCAACAATCTGGGAATTAGTTCTCTTGCTGTGGCCAAATCTCTACGCTCATGTTTTAGCCCTTCTGCTCCTTCCCTTAACTCCAGCCTTTTCAACTGGGAAATGGACACAAGCCCCACCAATATTGGTTGCTCATCACGGCCTATTGATAACATATTCCAATTTCATAAAGCCATCCGCAAAGACCTGGAGTATTTAGATGTTGAATCTGGAAAACTAAATGATTGCAATGAAACTTTGCTAAGGCAGTTTACTGGTAGATTTCGTTTGTTGTGGGGTTTGTATAGAGCTCATAGTAATGCAGAGGATGAAATAGTATTCCCTGCATTAGAATCTAAAGAGACACTTCATAATGTTAGCCATTCTTACACTCTAGACCACAAGCAGGAGGAGAAGTTATTTGAAGATATCTCCTCTGCACTTTCAGAGCTTACTCAGCTTCATGAATACATGAAGAATACAAATCATGCTGATGATTTAATTGGAAAGTGTGCTGATTCGTCTGATTGTAATGATACTGTTAGACAGTATAATGAGCTTGCAACAAAGCTTCAGGGGATGTGCAAATCCATTAGAGTAACTCTGGATCAACATGTTTTCCGGGAAGAACTTGAGTTGTGGCCATTATTTGACAGGCATTTTTCCGTAGAGGAGCAGGACAAAATTGTTGGTCAAATAATTGGAACCACTGGTGCAGAGGTGCTTCAATCGATGTTGCCATGGGTAACATCTGCTCTCACCCAGGAGGAGCAGAACAGGATGATGGACACGTGGAAGCAGGCAACCAAAAATACAATGTTTAGCGAGTGGCTTAATGAATGGTGGGAAGGAACTTCTGCTGCAACACCACTTAAAACGGCATCAGAGAGTTGTGTTTCACTAGGTTTCTTGACTCATTTATTCGTTCTATCAATATACCTTTTTTTTCACTGTTGAATATGGCATGGTTTGTGTGAAGAAAGCTGCTAACTTGGGACATTCTGCAATGTTGTTTCTTGAAGGTGGCATTTTATTTTTTATTCTGGCTGGTATTATAACATTTTAAGTGTTGCTGTATTTATTTTCTGTTTAGGTAACGATCTCCATGCAAGTCTGGATCAAAGCGATCATACATTTAAGCCCGGGTGGAAAGATATTTTTCGGATGAATCAAAATGAGCTTGAAGCTGAGATTAGGAAAGTTTCTCGAGATTCAACTCTTGATCCAAGAAGAAAAGCTTATCTTATTCAAAATCTTATGACCAGGTTTGTGTACACTGTGCAAACTCCCTGCAGTTTTCTGGATTACCATACTTCAACTTGCTCTGATCAACATATTTGATTGATTTTGTTAGCCGCTGGATAGCTTCTCAGCAGAAGTCACCTCAATCAAGAACCAGTGACCATTCAAATGGCGGAGACTTACTTGGATGTTCTCCTTCATTTCGAGATCCAGATAAACAAGTATTTGGGTGTGAGCATTACAAAAGAAATTGTAAATTACGTGCTACTTGCTGTGGCAAGTTATTTGCATGTAGGTTCTGCCATGATAAAGTCAGTGACCATTCAATGGATAGGTAATTTAGTGTTATTTGTGCATACTTGGTTTTGATTGGACTTTCTATGGACTTTATGGTATTTTAACCTTTTACTTTCAGGAAGGCTACATCTGAAATGATGTGTATGCGCTGCCTCAGAATTCAGCCTGTTGGACCAGTTTGCACCTCTGTTTCCTGTGGTGGGTTCTCAATGGCAAAGTACTATTGCAGTGTCTGCAAATTTTTTGATGATGAAAGGTATTCAGACTCCCTTTCACCTTAGGTTTATTGATGCTAGAAAACATAAAAGAAAATAGTGGTTTCCGGTTTTAATCTAACTAGGCCATAGATTTTCTGGATTTCAATTAGAAATGTGATGTGCATCTTCTATCATGAATTTATTCACTTGTTCTTCCAAAATTTATAGCATGCAGTTTCTCTTGTTCGGCAATTCAACTTTTTCAATGATTATGATGGGAGGGTGCGTATGAAGTCAGCTAACATGTCTGGAAGCATATACCAAAAAGAAAAAGTTTGCGTGTTGCCCTCTCGTTCATTTTAATTACAGAATAACAAATACTGACTACAATGATAACCGACTGGAAATGACCTATTTGCCTTTTCATTTATTTTTTAAGCCATAGTGAGAGGGGTGAAGGTCTAATCTGTTTAGCATAGCAGTTCTATCCTTTCATTTATTTCTTAAGCTGTGGTGAGAGAGGTGAAGGTCTAATCTGTTTAGTAAAGCAGTTCAATTCTTTCAACTCTACCATGGTCTTTAAATTTATAAGAGTAACTGCTGCTGCACCTATCCCTGGCACTAGATTTCCAGCAACTCACTGAATTTATTTCAGGGCTGTTTATCATTGTCCTTTCTGCAATTTATGCCGTGTGGGAACTGGTCTTGGTGTCGACTTCTTTCATTGCATGAAATGCAATTGTTGCCTGGCAATGAAACTAGCTGACCACAAGTGTCGAGAGAAAGGTCTGGAAACAAATTGTCCCATCTGCTGTGATGACATGTTCACTTCAAGTGCAAGTGTCAAAGCTCTTCCCTGCGGTCATTTCATGCATTCAACTTGTTTTCAGGTCTGTTTTTTTACTTTGTTTTGTCATAAGATTATCGTTGTTCCTTTTTGTTTCAATTTTTGCCTGTTGCAGTGATAATACATATATATCATGAGGATAGTATGAACCATTTTTTGTTTGCCTGGTACTTGATTCTATTTGCACTTTTCATTGTGGCAGGCATACACTTGTAGTCACTACATCTGCCCAATTTGTAGCAAATCTCTGGGAGACATGTCGGTAAGATGTAACCATTTTTTTTAATTAACAAGTAAAATCTATTCTGTTGATCATAAAAATTTATGATTAATTACAAGTATTGTCGACTGTCTCATTTCTGGTACTTGCTAACCTGGCTACTTATCTTCTCCAGTTATTAAAACTAAATGGTTGGTGTGATCTTTTCTGAACCTTTTTAAAATTCGAATGGACATTCAGTAAATTATTGAAAAGATCCACGATACCAAATAAAAGGAAAAAAAGAAAAGAAAGGGAGCCATGACAATTTATATGTTCATAAAGACATCCTTTTTACTGTGTTAATGACAGTCTTATAAACTTTGGTTTCTTTCTCGTATATTTAAACAGTCTTGTGAAACTTGAATTTGTTTGACTGGGTTAACGTTATGCTTTACTGTATAATGAGGGGGGTTTGCGGTTCTTAGCCTGTTCATCATGTACATTTTATTGTTTGTGATCCTTATTTGGTGCTAGATGTGCAGTCAGTTATTTTGACTGGATAGTACTTTAAAGTATAGAATGGTGGCATGCTTGTTACTTGGACTCTTCGCTTGCAATTTCTTTTTATTAAACAGAATCTCAAAATCAAATCCTTTTATTCCATGTACCAAAAGATTTGTGGAGAGAAACACTTCCCACAGAAGATGCTTGGTGATTCTTGTGATCTTCAACTAGCAGGCTGCTACGAATTAGACATTGCATGCAGGGATCCTTTCAGTTTCCCTCGTTTTTCTTGTCAATCAAGCCAGAGGAAATGAATAAATTACAAAATTATTTCGTGATTAGACATGAAAAACACTTGAATTCCCCTAGTGGTTCCAGGAGATGAATGTAAATGAAATAATATTTTTTCATAAGCTCCTTTGCAACCTGTATCTGTATTAAGTATTCCATTGAAATGTAAATGAAAACTTATTTTGTAGTGGGGTATGTTTGTTCATGTCCATATTATGTACCGAGGCTGAAATAGTGATGAGGTGTATTGGACACTTACGAAGGCACTCTCTTTGTTCAGGTTTACTTTGGTATGCTTGATGCACTATTGGCTTCTGAGGAGCTTCCAGAAGATTACCGGGATCGCTGTCAGGTAATTATCCCAAGTTTCCTTTGACATCCTTTGTCATTTAAGCAATACTAAGATAGTTTTTTTTTTTTTTTGTTCTGTTTTTTTAATGCAGGATATATTGTGCAATGACTGTGACAAGAAGGGCACGGCACCTTTTCATTGGCTATACCACAAGTGTAGGTTGTGTGGGTCATACAATACCAGGGTAATTAAGGTTGATTCAACAGATTCAAACTGCACAGCTTTGAACCAGTGAGGGCATATGGCCTCGCATTGCATGTATAGGCATGTATCCGTGCACCCAACAGTTACACATGGCTTTGTAAATGATATGCCATTACAATACTCATTTCAATTTTACCGTTTTTTCCTCGGCTGTATTCTTTTCAGCTATTTGAGGGCGTCCATGTTATGCTGCATAGCTTTTGTTTCTTATACCACCGATCATTTGCTTGCTGGGTAGAAAATACTTCTGAAGACGAGTGCAGGAAATTTGAAAATTTTTGTTCTGGTTGTTGAGATTAGCCAAGTTACCTTTTGAAATATTACGGTCCTCGATTTTATAAGCAGTGCTCTGAGCTTTTGTTTCTCCTACCACGATCATTGTCTTGCCGGGTAGAAAAATACTTGTGAAGAAGTGTATAGGAAAAATGAAGATTTTTTGTTTTGGTTTACATGCTGTTTTCTGACTTGGTCGCTAGGAAATCTTGGGAAAGCATATCAGCTCCCTGAGATTTTCTTGAGAAATCCCTTGGGAATGCTTCACATAAGCTGGATGTTTAAACGTTTTAGCTATGGGATGTCGGCGTTGGAGACAGTTGGATGGAAGAAGTGCATTCAACCATATCACAAGCACTCAAGTGGAGCATACTCTCTGGCTTGCATCTGCTAAAATGCAATTCAGGGGAATCTGACACGGCCAACGCGTAACTGCGACAAGTTAATGCAACGGTAATACCTGCCTTACACCTGAAGAATTAGACACAGCCAATTCTTAACTGTCTTCCGTCAAAATAATGATGCTGATTTATCGTGATCCTGACTAGGTCCTGGCGCAATGAAATACATCACTCCGTCTTTCATCCAGCGGTGGGATTTTCCTGACAGATGCAATTATATTTTGCAGGAGAGAACGCTTGGAACTTCTAATTTCATTTTCTAGTTTTTGCTAGGAGTGACAAGTTACTCGACAGATTTGGTAATTACAAGGACACAGAAGCTGTTGGTTCTTGGCCAGTCGCAATCTGAAGGATCCTATTCTTTTAATTTTTTTAATAGCAGTGGTTAAGGTTAAGAATATTAACCAAGTTAAATAGCTTATTTATGAAAATGGCATGGCTAGTTGAGAGGCGCAGGTCTTTCATGCACAATTGTTTTTAAATATGCACAGATGCGCAATTAGTTACATGTTGTGCATTTTTCCTATAATATGCAAATTTGTGCATGTATCTTGTGAAAGCACTGCCATAATCGTATTCTTTGATATTTTTGCAAAGAAAAGAAAGCTCAAATCTGGGTTCATCTTTAAACAATATATTGTTATTACAACATTTTTATTTTTTTTTGTAGGAGAACTATAACAAAATTAATTAATAACACAATATGTGTGCAATATGCACCTGTATAAACAAAGGAGCTGCAGGAGATCAGCTTAGAGCGAGGCTAATTATTTTCCAAAAAGAAAAATACTATATTTATTCATCCATCTATCCATCTACAAAGGGTAAATATGAGGTTAGAGAAGTGTGGATGATAAAATAACAAAACAACTAAAATGTAAGAAAAATTAATTGTAGCCACACTTATATTTTTTTTTCATCATTATAGTGTAATGACCTTTTTGTCCTTTCAAGAAAAAATAATTAACTTCGAATTAGAGGTTTTTTTTATCTTTTCATATGGTATATTAGCTTGTTTGGGGGGGATTGTCAACTTTTCCATTTATTAATAAATAATTAAATAAAACAAAAGGTCCCCAAAACCAAAAAAAAATATTCTTACACTGCCACGTAGGTGTATTTTTGCCTTTTGCTTTTCTTTATTTTTTTGCAGTAAAATTATGCACATACCCTTATAACCATAAATAATAACACATTGAATAAAGGGTAATAATGTATTTTTACCTTGAGTATCTTGTTAATTGTTTATTTGATCGAGGATAATAACACCATTCATCATTCAAATAATATTTTTTTTATTAGAGCTAACACGTGAAAGATATCTTACACTTCAAGAATAAATACAAAGACTATAATATTAATGATAGTAATGACAATGCTACTAAAGGTAATAATAATAATAACAATAAAAAAAAAATAATAGTAATAATAATGATTGTAGTATAATAATAGTGATGGTGGTAGTGTTAATAATAATGATGTTATTAATAATGTTAATAATACTACTAATAATAATAAAAGTAATGATAATGATAATATTAGTTATGATAATGTTAATAATATTAAAAATAATTATAATATTAGTAGCAGTAGTAGTAGTAATAATAATAATCACAATAACGATAATAATAATAATAATAATAATAATAATGTTAATAACAACAATAGTAATGGTGGTAATGACAATTATATTTTTATAAACGATAACAACAACAATGATAATGATAATAATAACAATAACAATAATAATATTTTGTTACAGTAACAATAGTTATGGTGACTACAATAATTGTGATGATAATAATGATAATAATAAAAATAACTATTATGATAGCAGTAGTAGTGGTGGTAATAACAGCAATAATAACAATGATAATAATAAAAATAATGATGATGATATTGATAGCAATAACATTAATTATTATAATAATAAAAGAGAGAGGAAGAGGAGATGGAATAATCATCATGATAGTGGTGATTGTAATAATAATAATAATAGCAATAATAATGATATTAATGACAATAATGATGCTAATTATAGTATTGCTACCACTATTAATATTGATAATATTAACAATAGCAGCAAATGTAATAACAACAACAACATTAGTAATAGTAACAATAATGACAAAAATAGTAGTAATAATAATATTTATTATTGTGATAATAACATTAATAATAAAAATAATAACGATAATAATAATAATGACAATAATAATGGTAATGATAACAATAATAACAATAGTAATTATAATATTACTAGCACTAACAACAACAATAATAATATTATCAATAATTATTATTATTATTTTTATTTAACATTAGTTTCTCTTAAATAATTTTGACTTTGTGGCTTTTTAAAACTTATTTTTTATAGGATTAATTTATTCTTGTAACTTTTGTCACGAGTTTTACTAGTTAGTATTAGTTGACTCACCTCTTATCACCCAACTTGTATATTTATAACCCAACTTATATATTTATCGCGCTACTTGAGATTAACTCAATCTTGGTTTTTTTGCTATATTTTATTTAGGTTTTTTGTTTTGACGCAAGCTTGATTTTTTTTTTCAAATTCATTTATTATCATTGTTGTTTTAAAACTTATAATTATTATCATTGTTGTTTTAAAACTTATAATTAAAATAAAACTAATTTAATAAGCCTGTAAGTATTATAACTCCAATTATTTGTTATTCCTATTTATCTAAAGCATTCTTACAATTCGTAGACTTTTTTTTCCACATAAAAATACAAACTTGTAGCATAGTAATACGGACCCATACATAGTAAATAAGACTGAAAAAAATGATAATTTTTTTCCACCAAGATCGTCGAATGAAAAACTCTTACAATATATCTTTTATCGCTAATTGTTTTTACATTCTCTAATTAAGAGATCAAAAGATGTGATTTAATTTAATATTAAGTAAAATATTAAACTGTGCTAGTATTTTACTGCAGTCCAACAGTGAAATACTTACAGGATTGTAGTAAAATTACTATTTTACACTTCATCCTTTGTTTTTTAAAATTTTACATGAAAGGCAGCAAAACCTTTGCGCACACTAATTTATTATTAAACAATATTATCTTTTTAATTTTTTATTAAAAAATATATCTTAGCTGCAACCAAGCCAAGGTATTACAACTAGTGTGTGTATATTGCACGTCAATCCATCTCGACGTCTTGTGAGCTGTAAAGGTACATGAAAGTACTAAACTTTCATCATATCTCATTTCACTCCTTTTTTTTACAACTAATATATCGGATAACAGAAACATAAAACATAAAATTTTAATTTACAGTAATATTTTTAAGATTTAAGAGTGATTTAAAATTTCAACAGAACTTGTATGGAAGGAAGAAGAATTGCATCCTCTATATATGTTTTAAGGCATTTTATTCACATTCAGTCATTTTTATATATATATAAAAAAGGAACTAACTCAAAAGAACAAGCCATTATTGCACGAACGTTAATTAATTAGAATATTACTTAATTAATTAATAATGTGGTATTCAAATGTCTATGGAGAGATTTCAAAAGGTACTCTTACTATACGACCCCAAAGAGAAAAAAAAGATAATAAAAATCAATGAGCGAATGTAATTGAATTGAAGCAGAAGTAAAAATAGAAAAGGATTATTATTATCATTAAATGTATCTGGATCTTTTGCAATTTCGATTATTATTTTTATATTAGCAATTTCGCTTTCGTTTTCCGAGAGAGAGAGAGAGAAACTGATTAGGGATCCAAAACTGTGCTTGAATTCTGTGTTTCTCTTTATCAATTAGGTTCTTGCAGATTCAAAGCAGAATAAGTAAACCCCGCTCTCTTGAATACTGTATACAAAGAAAGAGGGAAGAGTTTTTGCATTTTATTTTTAAGAGCAGAAGAAGAAAAGAGAAGACAGTCTGAAGGGCAAGTTGGTGGAGAGATGGATTCGAAGAAGACAGAAAGTACATCAGCACCGCCGCTAGTCCTTAGAAAAGACCCATACGAAGTGCTGTCGGTATCAAGGGATTCTACTGATCAGGAGATTAAAAGTGCTTATAGAAAACTTGCTCTCAAGTATGCCCTTTCTTTATTACTACTATACCATTCAATTTTTTTTTTTTGGATTTTCTTGTTGTATGTGATTTCTGAGCTAATAATGGGCACTGCTAATTTGCGATTTCTGACTTAAATCTGTTTCCTTGAACCATGCTTGAATACAGCATTATGTAAATTTACTCGACCGAATTTGTTGTTGGGTTGTTGCTCCTATCGCATAATTAAGTGACAAAATTGGAATCAGAACAGTGGGAGCTGATTTATGAACAGTATATTATCAGACAACATCCCCCCCCCCCGGGCGGAAAGATAGCAACTCCACGAGCTGGAATTTCATTTTAAGCATGCGAATAAATTGAATAATCTACGAGTATGATGCATTCATGTTGTGTGGGGACTGTTTGATTGCTATGGGATTCATTGCATCCCAATGTGTGCTCTCTTATGCTATCATCCAAAATGGGTTTCGTAAATGCAGGCCATCAGCCTGATTAAAGGTGGGAGATTGAGGTCAATGAATTGATGAAATTGCTTTCCCTTGATTTTTCCATCCTGGCAAATGAACCAAGTTACAAATGGTCCTTCCTTTTCATCCCACCTCTTGCCTTCATTTCCTTTCGTCTTCTACTGAAACGGAGTAACAGGCTGCTTTTAATTGTAAAATGCTTGGCCTTAGAAATTGTACATGTTGACCCTTATTGGCGTTTTCAGATATATTGAAAATCGAGTTCCACTCGATTAACATTTCGAATCTATATATCCACATGATATAAATGGAATAAGATAATAACAAAGTCCTATAGATTCTTTTCAATTTAGACAATGTGATAATGAAAAGATGCTTTGGAATTCCATAAGAAAGAGAATCTATACATCTCATCATCAAATCCTTTCTTATATTCTCTTTTAGATAATTGGAATTTTTTTTTGCCAAATTCCATATATTCTTCTCTTTTGCAAGATCTTTCATGCTCGTTGCATAACATCCCATTTTTGTTGTATGGTAATCATTTGTTAAATGACAAGGTTATTGGTCAATATTGATTCAACCTGCGTACAATCTTGTGTTAACTAAGAATTATACTTGGACAGGTATCATCCAGATAAAAATGCCAGTAACCCTGAAGCTTCAGAGCTTTTCAAGGAGGTTACATATTCCTACAGTATATTATCTGACCCTGAGAAGAGAAGGCAATATGACAGTGCAGGTTTTGAGGTGCTTTTTTGTAGTTGCCTCTCTGTCCATGTCTCTGTAATTCTGTACTATATTTTCAATGTGAAATGTTTAGTGCTCCATGTTGTGAAAAATGATACAGGATAGAGTAGCTTGATTAGCCTTTTTGTGCAGTTCACATTAAACTGGAACTACCCTATGGGAGTTATAAAAGACATCAATCAGGATTGCTACGGCACACTTTATAAAGTGCTGAAATTACCAAAAAGAGGAATGGCCAGTGAAACCTAAAAGATAACAGTAAATAGAGGTGCAGCACCAAGACAAATAAACTTGGTAATAGCTTTCTCTTGGCCATATTTGCAGTCCCACTTTGCGTGTGTCTGGTTTTCAAGGGATGTAAGGGCATTCATTTACTTTCTCCTGCCAGTTCTGAATAATTGCATTTTTTTGCACTGCATAATGTTTCATGTTAACCCTCTCTAGAGTTATTAACTTGTCAATTCATATAAGCTGGAATGATATTTGATCTTATTTTCTGTCTTCTCTTAATGTGTGCATGTTATGTGTTTTATTTATGGTGACTTGTCCTAATTTTTTGGACTTCTATAATTATTTCTAATCAGGCTCTGGATGTTGAAAGTGTCGACATGGAAATTGATTTGTCAAATCTGGGAACTGTCAATACTGTGTTTGCTGCATTATTCAGGTAATTTGAGTTGGAAGTATTTGGATATTGTATTCTTTTTTTGGTTCAAAGGAGAGGTTCGAACCCAAGACCTCTTGATGGGAAAGGAACACTGATGCCAGTTGAGTTTCAACTCCTTGGCTATTGTATTCCTTTTTTAAACTGTTTTTAAGTTTCCTATTCCATCGTGTATAGCAAGCTTGGTGTCCCAATCAAGACTACAATTTCTGCTAATGTTCTTGAAGAAGCTCTCAGCGGAACTGTCACAGTCAGACCCCTCCCTGTCGGTACATCAGTTAGTGGGAAGGTACTTGTGATGTTTATGTCTGGTACAACTGATAACCATATTCTTACATTTTTATTGACCTGTTTTGAGCTTAATTGCAGGTGGACAAACAGTGTGCCCACTTCTTTGGCGTGACAATAGATGAGCAACAAGCTGAGGCAGGGATTGTTGTGAGAGTAACTTCAACTGCACAAAGCAAATTTAAGGTTATTTGAGTTCCAAGTGCAATGAATATTAGGAGTTTTTGGTCCCACGCTCCACCACTTTATATCTGCTTCCACTACTGTTCTTTATGCAAATATAACAAGCTTTGTATTGCATTTCTTGATTTGCAGTTGCTTTATTTTGAGCAAGAAGCTAATGGTGGCTATGGTTTGGCCTTACAGGTACTATTATTTTGTTGCACTCCTTTATGTTTATAGTTTGTATTTCTTAAAGGAAAAAAAATCTTTAAAGTTTTGGACTGTTGTGTTATTTGATAAAATTATGAATGAAAGCTTAGAGAACTTTTGTGCTGTTTTAGCTTTAATTGCCATATTTTCTCCATAAAGTAAGCATGAATGAAGTTTGTACCTTTCTTCATGGTATAACATTTTGTTTCTTTATTGCCATATCTTTACTGCTTACCATGACTTTGGATGGCAATATTGCTTATTCTTATGACGAGGGCTTGTTGTTATGACTTTTTTTTTTTTTTCCAATTACTACCTATTAAACCATCCAAGTTCCAAAACAACTCTTCAAATTCTATATCACTACACCCTGAATATCAATTTCCAACCACTTAAAAGGCACCCTTTGAGGTTTTGAATCTTAATTTTTGCAACATAATAATGTAATTTTGTAGTTTCAGGCAGCATAAGTTAATTTTTAATCCTTTCTCACCAGTAAATATACCAAAACAGATTATACTTTTTCAAACTAACAAATAGTAAATAATTTATATAATAGATGAAAAAAGAGATTTAATGAAGAGTCAGAGATGTGGATAGAAGAGAGGAAAGAAGAAACAGAGAGGAACATATAGCTTCCTAATGAAGTTAGAAGTTCAAAGTTGTTTATTGGGCAAGTTGTACCAACCATAGGGCTATCCACTGTATATGGATTTCCTTTCTCGCTGTTATGTAGTATTGTTGACAGGTAATGGTGGATTGTTGTGGGGCTTTTAGTGAACCACTCATAGCTACTTGATTTTATGGTGGTGAAAGTGAGCCTTGAAAGTGTCTTTATAAAGCTTTGAGATTGTGTGGACAACATGCATCTGAGGTTGCATATTACGATTCACCTTAAGAAAATCACAGATTGAATTCAAGGGATTATTGGATTCCTTGAGCTCTTGGGTAAGGTGATTCCTTATTGAATTTAATGGATTATTTTTTCCCTCAACATATATTCTTTTTGGCTTTTCTCTTAGCAACCACTGAGGAAAAGAAATGTGCCAAAAGTGTGTCTACCTCATGTATACTCCTTGGAAGCCAAAAGGGTTGTACTTACAATCTAGTTCATCTCTCTACTATCTGATTAATTATGAGAGCATCAGGAAGCACCCCAAAGGAGGATGTGGGGGTTCATGAAACGGTAGTACTAACTTGTGGATGATAAAGGTGTTGATCATCATTAAATTTTCTTGGACACGTGTGAATGGCATTCTCTTAGTCAGGAAGATAATCGTGGCTTGAACATTTGGTGATGAGATCCTTCTATCAGATGACTTGAGCATATCTTCATAATTGTTTTGATATTCTTTCTTTTGCAGTGATAACTTTTTTCTAATAATGTTTGTTGCATTTTGCTGCTGAATGACCTTTGATATTTAGGGTGAAATTCTTTATGTTGGAAGTTTCAAATGTCAAGTAAAAGAAATGGCTAACAGGAAAAAAGGCAATATTTTTCCCAAAAAATTGGTTTAGACTGAAACATTTGATCTCAACCACCACCTTCCAATAGTGTAACATATATTTGAAGGCTGTTTAGACATTCTTGGGATGGCTTTATCCTTTACTAAGGATTATAAATATCTTTGAAAAAGTTTGGCTTAGCATTTCCTCTGTGTTGAGCGGTACATGCTTAGTTTGATCAGTTTTTTGGGTCAAGCTTAATTGCTTTGCGGTCAAGTGAGTTTGTCAAGCTGCTTTGCGATTATAATCCAGAGAGAGAACAGATAGCATATAAGTGTTGCGACACAGGTGCCTAACTTCCTGTATCTTTATTGTTTTATGTCTCTCCTTTTACTTCCTCTTTTGACAATTTCAGGTATCAGAGTGCCTAGGACTTTATGTCATATGATGAACTGATCTTGGTTATGGCAAACATTTCATTAGCCTTGTCCCTTTACATCCCTTACCTGCTGTTTAATGCTACCATTTTATCTTGCGTTTGGACTTGTGTGTAATTTAATGAGGAAAATCTAGAAATTTCTTGTCTTTCTAACTAAGGATATTAGGAGCATGTTATCTCAAACATCACGAGTTTGGTAACTAGATTGCAGTTGCCTCATTTCTTATGAACTTATTTTAGTTGTTCAAATGCAAAGATATTGCTTATTCATTTCAGATTTCTCAGGATGTTCAATTTGAGTTCCATGATTTCCTTGGTATCAATGACATCTCGTCCTAGCATTTAACAACTGTTAGGATTTATGAAATTTCCATTTCTTATGATAATGTGCTCCCAGGAAAATGTTATCACCCTAGCGTATTTGCTTGGGCCACTTGGACATGTATTTGAATTGAAATTAGTCACAATCTAGTGGTGTCATAATCAACAAATCTCTATTGACTCACTTGTGGATTCCACAAAACTAACTATATTACCATCTCTGTGCAGGAAGAAAGTGAGAAAACTGGCAAGGTGACATCCGTAGGGATGTATTTCTTACATTTTCAAGTGTACAGAATGGATTCAACTGTGAATGCGGTATGAGGTTCCATCCTGTTACATAGTTTTTTTCCTTGTCATTTTACTTTGGTGGATGTTACTTTTTTTTCTCTTAAGTGTCTGAAGTGATCTTTTTCTACACAATGGTGCTGCAGTTAGCTATAGCTAAGGATCCCGATGCTGCTTTCTTTAGAAGGTTGGAAGGTCTTCAACCTTGTGAAGTTTCAGAACTGAAAGCTGGGACTCATATATTCGCTGTTTATGGTTGGAATTATTTTGTGTCTTTTGAGTATGGATTAGCTGTCTTGCAGAATTTATATCGGTCTGACATTCACTGAATTTTGTCAGGAGATAATTTTTTCAAGACTGCAAGCTACACAATTGAGGCACTTTGTTCAAAGACTTATGAAGATACCACAGAGAAGCTCAAGGATGTTGAGGCTCAAATTCTTAGAAAAAGAAATGAGCTACGCCAATTTGAGACAGAGTACAGAAAGGTAGAATCTGCTTCTATTGATGTGCCTTCTTTCACTATTTGCTGATGCCCATTTGTCCTTGAAATTCGCTTACGGTGTTTTGTAGGCTTTGGCACGCTTCCAGGAAGTAACCAACAGATACAGCCAGGAAAAGCAATCTGTATGTTATGAAACCTCGATGTCTCTTGTCAGATGGTGTTTTTCTACATGTTTGCAATATCTGCCTTCTAACTTAATAAAATACAACTGCTCTACTTGTGCATGCATATATGCATTCTATGTATTGTAGATTTGCTCTGAATTGTTTTCCGGAGCTGGGTTATTTACAAGAGCAGAACAAGATCATCTCGTCATACTGCAACATTTACCTTAGATGTCCTCTTTACTCACTTCAGAAAAGATATGTTATATGATAAATGAAAGGCGAATAAGGAATATTAAGTGATGGTAGCTTCTTATTCTTAGACTATGTTTGTTTATGAGGTGCACCGTGTAAACAAACAGAGTCAACTTCTTGCCGCCTGCAAGTTCTGAAAAGCTTTCTGTTTAAATCGGTTTTCCCTGCCAACTTAGTATTTGATATCTGTGATAACGGAACTCAAGTATTGTTTTCTTTATCATGGTTGAATCATAGCTGGCATAGGTTACTCTGGTTCTGTATCTTCTGGTCACACTTTATGCTAAGGGTAAAGGTTCTTTTTGTTTGGCTGACCTCATCATGTTGGTTGCTGCAGGTAGATGAGCTGCTGAAACAGCGGGATAGCATACATGCCTCTTTCACCGTAACCAGGACGGTGAGCTACTTAAGTAATGGAAGTACGAGCAAACTTCTTGGTGATGATTCAAAAGCCGGGAGTCCAGTGGAAGATGGAATATCTGATGGAAAGGATAAGTCATCCAAAAAGAAATGGTTCAACTTGAGCCTTAAAGGGTCCGAAAAGAAGTAGACTTCAAAAGGTATTTAGATGATTTTGTATTGTTTCGAGGGATTTGACTGACTAGATATCCATTATTGGATTGAAGTACTTCATCCACTTAGCACGCAGAGACCTGCGCCTAATACTTTTTGTTTGATAATTTTTTCCTCTTATAGGTTTTACGGAGGTGTTTTATTAATGGCTTTTTCTGATATGTATCTGTAATTTTCAAGTTTGTATGTAATAGCATGTATAGTTTTAGTTCAAATTCGCCCATCTTCCTAGTTCATGTAAAACCTGAACATTTGTTGTATTGCGTCCAGTGAAATGGAACTTTTTTTTTTCAAATTGTTTTTTTCTTTGGAGTTATATTAAAATATTTTTTTATTTTTGATATTAGGATAAAAAACAATTTAAAAAAATTAAAAAATTTAAAACTAAAAAATATATTTGTTAAAAAATATAGATTGCTGAACAGAGCCCAAGTTGGTCTTACTTTTTTTTTTTTGTTATTATATATATATATATATATATATATATATAATGGTTTTTCATAATTTATCTAAACATAAATGACGATTTGATCATTCAATTGTGTCTGACCAGTGACTAGATGTTCAGCTACTTCAATAATGTTCTCGCTTCTAAATAAATATATTATATATTTCCTCGAATGAAGACCATCTGCAGGCGTTTCTGTAACATTGTATTTAAAACATCTGTATATGTCAGAAAAATTCTCCACTCATCACTAATACGAACAAATATGGCGGTGTAATTTTGAAACAATTGTGAAAACACAAAATTGTACTATTTTATCTGGAAAAGCAACAGGAATGAAATTTCATCTGCGATGCCTTCACGACGAACCTCTGCTGCCAATTTATAGTACTTACGGGCGGAATTTCGTGCCGGCACCAGAAATGGCTTTGCTTAATCTATGAAATGTCGTCAAGTGATGTCTTTCCCAACGAGATAACTTATTTTCGTCAGGAAAGCGTCTTGTATAAAACAGTTGTATTGATGACGAACTTTTTTCTGACAAAATAATCTGGGGGAAACTTGTTCGACGAAATAAGGTACACTTGTCATAGAAAGGAATATTTAAAAAGTCTACGAATGCCATTTTAAGGAAAAATCAATCGAAATCATTTTCATTAATGGAAGGTCAGCAACATGAGATGTATTGAGCTTGGCACGTCATATGATTGCCTTAAGGTTAGTTTAAATGTCGAGGTCGATGCGTTCTCGAAGGGACATCCCAATAATTGTGATTCAGGATTTTTACTAGAAGGTATTAAATTCAGAATTAGGAATGCACACAAATTTAGGGATTGGAGAGGGGGCACTCCGCGTGTATAGCCAGAGCCAGTCAAGCCCAGAGAAAGTGCATGTTATAAGCTTAGTTGCTACATTAATCTTAAGAAACAAATGGCTTAGAATCAACTTAAGCATTATCTCTTCAATTTATAACTAAGTACTCCAATTCTATTGCTCAAATCCCTATCCGGCCCCTATTTTTGTTACTGATTTGACAGTCGAAAATAGTCAAATGACTAATTAGTTGTTTTCGTATAAAAGGATGAAGATATTTATTTCTTAAACATATATCCAGAGAATACGTTATAATTTACTCTCGGTATAAATTAAACAATAATCTGCGATGATCATGGGGTAATACGTAGAACAGGACCATCTTAGTTTATCTGTTTAAGACAAAAAGTATAGATCCATGACTTGATGCACACAACACAACGAACATGAACTCCAGAATATCAAACTTCTTGTCTCGACCTGTACGTGTTGAATTAAAAACCAATTTGCAGCTGCGGTTAGATTCTTGTATTTACTTGGATTTTTCCACCAGACAGATTCCTCAAGTGCTCAAGGATTGTCTAAAGGGTACGTGAGGGTATTTGTTATAATAAGCACACAGGACAGTTATGAACTGCTTGAACCCATCTTCCTTTGTGTTTATGTTTTTTTTCTTATGTTGAACCCTTATTTAGAGACCAAGTCCCACAAGCGCACTCATAAACTTACAAGTTATACCAAAGAACTCGATGAAATCCAATATTGATTAAGATAGATTCCCTGGTTCAGTCTTGTGTAGGTTTCTGAATTTCTTGTTGCCTTTTTACACGTGGTATGAGAATTTCATTTGCTGGCAACTGATCCAATCCTTTCTAATTTCTTAGAATTTTTTTGAAAAGATAGAAAACTAACCAAAAAAAAAAAGAATTTACTAATTATAAATGGAGACCAAACTCTTTCGGGGTCCTGTAAGCTAGCGACTACCCTCGCTTATTTTAGGCAACATAAATCTTTAACACATGAACAGTATAGTCTGCGAAACTCTTCGTGATATATATATATATATATATATATATCAAAGACAAACAAGGCATGTGGATCAAACAACGATCTCTCATTAACGTTTTATTTTTATTGGATGGGTTACTCTTAGATAAGAGTATTGTACTCTAACCTTTGTTATATACGAGATTTTAAGGTTGTTGGTACAATTAATTTATCGAACTTATAAATTTAGCCTTGAAAGTAACATAAGGTTGTGTTATTATGTCTTTTTTTTAAAACATAAGGTTGTGTTATTATGTCTTTTTTTTTTTAAAAAAATTACTTTTTATTGAAAATAAGGAAATATGTTTATTATATATATATTTTTTTAGAATAGAAAACAAAAGACTTATTTGACTTAAATTGAAAATGTTAAAATGAATGTCCATAAAATATTAGGTAAATCAAACAAGATTCTTATTTTAATTATAATGAAGAATTTGAGAAACAACTATTGAGATTTTTTTCAATTTTCTAAAAAAAAAATAGAAAACATGCGTTTCCAAAAAAAATCATTGTTTTTTTTTAAATAAAATAAAAGTAAATGCAATCTAAATTTCCCACTTGCTCCTTGTGATGATACGGCATGATAATTCTATTTCACAACTACAACGTGGGCTCATTGTAATAGATGGACCATGCTATATAAGTGTGATTATTTATTGAAGTAGCGAGAATTGCGCATAGACTAATGACTACAGAATACAAGGGACAAAAACTTTAACATAAAGGAATTAATTGGTGAACTATAAGTTCTTGTCATGTCATGTGCTGATGCTTCCCAACCCCATGGCTTTGATCTGGATGCTATATATTGGTGTGTTTGTGTAGCCGTCTAGTGTCTTGCTTTTTTAGAATCCAGAGCACATTTATTTTATCTCATTGATTGACCGAAGTTCTCTACTTCCAAACTTTTTTCACTGGCTTCTATTTCATAGACCAAAAAAAAAAAAAAGGAACGAAAATCAGACACAAAAGCTTGATGGGATTCATATAGCAATCATTTATTTCCTTAAAACGGCAGCCATTCTAGACGATAGTCGAAGCATAAGTGCTTAATATCATGTTAACAGTATGATTAATTTTTGAATTTGGTTTTAGTATGATAGGCAAAGAAAGGGTCACCTCACATGACATAAAGCTAACTCCACTCAACCACACTCCTCCTTTTCCTACCTAGTTTTTAAATGAGGTAGGTAGTATCACTTGGAATACATGAAAGAGTCGATGGTGATGCGTTTAGAATTAAGAGGGTGTTACATGTTACTTTTTATAAAAATGTTTTTTTTATTTTAAAATAATATTTTTCATTTTTAATATTAATTGATTCAAATAATTCAGAAATATAAAAAGAAATTAAAACTATAAAATATTTAAAAAAACTTTAAAAATATTACCACCACACCACAATACCAAATAACACATTTAAATCATACCTACAATGTTTGGGAAAACAAAGAAAAAAGAATAAAGGTATGAACATATCCATGAAAAGGGATTTCCAACTTGAAAACCAAGTCACATTGGGTCTATCTTTTTATCCTTTATGGATGCTTCCAAAGTAATGGTTGCGAAAGGGAACAAGGATGATTAGAAAGTTAATGGAGTTCTAACATGATAGGATCATGTCTGAAATAATCCTTCTCCAATAATGTTTTTTTATCTATAGACTCACTGGTTAATTTTCTTTGATAAGCACTACTTTGGTGGGCCACCTACATGATTCGGGTGATCTTATATGATAATATCGGCATCCCTTCAATCAACCAACAAAGTAAGCATGATTAAGACCCCTAAAAGTGTTTTTTATATTGGAAGGTGTAAACCATCAACGAAGAAGGAAGAGGACAGATGTTGGTGAAGGAAGAGGTCTGATTGGACAATCCTTTCACCACCCTAGCTACCTAAGGCCCACGCCCTGCTGCTGCTTAAGACTCTCTCCTGTGGGCCATTGGCTCCCATGTGGTCCCCATTGTCCCACCAAAAGTTCGTTCAAAGAGGGCGAGACCAATTAGATTTGCCCTCACATGCGTCACCCTCCATCAGTGGAGAAATCCTTGTGCCTCTGCTAACCCACCCATTTTGACAATTCATATATAATCCCTTCCTTAACCAAGGCGGCCTCCCGACTCCCTTCCACGCATCTTCACTCTATTATTCATGCTTTTGCTAGGCCTAAATATTTCTTTTTTTTAGGGTTTGTCCTTTGTTAGTATGTATTAACTTGATTAGAATAATTATTTTTTTAATTTTTTTAATCTATATTAGCATCATTTAAGTGTTCTTGGTGTCCAAGACGATATCATCTGATTTTTTTAAAATAAATTAAAATATCATTATCTTGAATAAACTAGATTCACCTGTTAGCTTGTGAGTTGGAACCCAAACCTAATTAGCTATGGTGCTATCCAGACTAGAGGTTTCTGCTGCTCATGGTTTTGCTAGTCCTCAAATCACAACATGGCAATTGAAAATCCTTGAAAGTGTCATTTTTATCATTGTTTATCGGAATCATTAACCTTTCAGTGATGAAAGACTGTTCATTTATATATCAACAAGTAAAGTATAACCTAGTCCTGTTTATTAATGAAATTAATTAGATATGATTTCAAAAAATTATATATCTTATTTATAACTTGTCCCTTCATCAATTCCATGTTTTTCTTTCCTTGTTGAAAACATTGAATGGAGGAAATGGTAGATAAGATGGAAGTTTGGGTTTAACAAGAAAGCATTTTTTGAGAGAAAAAAAAAGCTATTAGATTAATTTGGATATACTCCATGAACGAAGGTAACAAGTTAAATCATAGCATTACCAGCGGTTGAAATATTCACCGGGCACAGGTGCTGGTCCCAGCAATCATCCATACATGGCAACTCTTTAACCTTTATGAGTATGACTACTCGTATTTTAGTTGAGAAGCATGCTTTTGTACATTTTATTTTCAAAGTGACAAGTACTTACTCCTCAAGCCCCCGTGGGTGGTGGGGTTAGTGGTCCAACCTCTGGTTTCTTTCTAACCTTCCCGGGATTAAGAAAGACCCTGAAAAGACATCATTGGATCCACTATCCTTCTTAGTGTATAGTTGGATGTTTTTTAAAAATATTTTTTATTTGTAAAATATTAATTTTATTTGGGTGTTTTTTTAATGGTTTCTTAGTGTATAGTTGGATGTTTTTTAAACATATTTTTTATTTGTAAAATATTAAATTTATTTGGATGTTTTTTTAATGGTTTTGATGTGATGATATTAAAAATAAAAAAATATTTTTTATTAAAAAATATTATATTACTAAACACAAGCAAAGATGATCAGGTTTAGGAAACCATTATTCTAAGCTAATAGAGATTCCAGTCTATCTATATTATAATTATATTTAAATCTTCTTAATGTCATCAAACAACATTTAAGCCCCGTTTTAGGGATTTCATTAAACATAGCGGACCCCACATAGAACTATTCACCAACGGGTCATTACAACTATCCCATCAGATCCTAAACCTTCTATATATCTCAGTAGTTAATTATAAACTAGATAAGATGAAAAGGAATCCTTGGTTAATTTAAAAAAGGAGAAAAGGAATCGACAAAGCCATGTACATAACAACCATTGATCATGATAACCTAACCTTTTAGTTTCTCTTACAAGTAAAACACATGCACAGATTTATATAACTTTGATTTTGTAGTGAAAAATAAGTTTTTCATGCCCACACGTTTCTAAAGATCTTTACAACATCTATTTTAAAGTCAGTAAAAAAAAAATTATTTATGCTCTCATTCAAGTGGGTTATTAGAAAAATTAGATAAAAATCTCTCTCTCTCTCTCTCTCTCTCTCGTAGTTTTAATAATTATAGGATAGATTTTTATATATAAAATAAATAAATAAAAACAGATGATTTTAGCTTCTATAAAATTAAAATAAGTTTAAAAACAATTATACATGAAATTCAATGTAAGAAATAAGAATTATTTAATTAACAAAACGATTTTTTTTCTAAATAGCTAGTTAGAAAAAAAAAAGTTTACCTCCATACAAACGGTACTTTCTTATTGAGATTCGGCGAGATCTCTCTGGCATAAATAAACAATATATATAGCAATGAAGACTTCAACGTCAATCACGCAAACATCCTTAACATTATTCACCATCATCAGCAGCACGTAATGACAGGGCCACATGATATATAGTTGTAAGCACCTGAACATTCATTTTCGTTCAATTCATATTTGATTTTCCACCCTCCTAGCCAGTCCCGTGAAGTTTATTGTTTATTTGTTTTATATATATACACCACACACACACACAGTATGCTTGCCCTCTCAAATAAGTTAAAGCAACTAGCTAAACCTAAAGCTAAATCTCCAGCTTCTCATGTTGACTTCAATTCATTAAAAAAACTTCCACCACCATCATAAGTGGGGGGAGGGAGATAGAGACAGACAGAGCCGAGGGCTGAGAGCGGAGACATAACAGTGAGAGAAAAAGTTATATGTATGTATCGTGTGAAACATGCGTATGTAATATATGCAGGACAAGTGAGATGGTGACACGTGGGCCATGATGAACTGGGACTTTGATATATAGTGTTACTTCGATCTTGAATGTATCTAGTTGTTTTACGACATGGATCCTATGATGCATGTATTTAATATGTTGCATGCAAGGGTCAGTGTTTTGACTTTTGAAAGTGAGTATGGTGGGCGGGTGGTGGTGGTGGTGGCTGGTTGGTTGCGCGTCTCGGCTCCTGAGATTGAGCCAGGGCACGCAGTAGCTTTGGACTTGAGAGAAAGAAAGATGGGCCAAAGGGCTAAAAATGGAAACAAAAGACATGTCAACGGTCGAAAAAGGGAGTTATGTTTTGCAAAATTTGAGGTTTATTTATTTATTTACGTGTATGTTCCAGTTGATTCAGACCTAAAATCAAATTAAAAAACTCCTTGGTCAAAATAATTTGGGCATTTTGATATTTAGCAGTTGTGATATCAGTTAGGAAGCAGAGACACGGTGTCCTCGAGGTCGTTCGTTCCACTGAATTCATT
This sequence comes from Populus euphratica, assembly GCF_000495115.2. Taxonomy (NCBI): domain Eukaryota; kingdom Viridiplantae; phylum Streptophyta; class Magnoliopsida; order Malpighiales; family Salicaceae; genus Populus; species Populus euphratica. The sequence goes on along the minus strand of NW_011499845.1, from coordinate 5,667,389 downwards.
TGATGGCATTAAATTAAGATTACAAAAGTGCCAGATGCTTATAATTAAGATGATTAACGATATGGTTATAATTAAGTGCAAATTTTCTTTAAAGAATGTTTAATCAAAGTAATGGAGAAGACGGCATCAACATTATATATAGTAGAAAATATGGGACATGTGCCACGTACGAAGTGGTTACTTGGGACTTGTCCACTATGGAAGTTGAGTGTTAAGTATAGCCAATAAATTAAAAGTCTATACATAGTTGATCAAACCAATTTGTTAACTTGTAATTGGTCTCCTTAACTATACTTTTCATCATCAATGAATTGAAAGCTAGTGGTCCAGATCATCTGTGCACAGTTTTCTAACCTAATAATCTCAAATAGAGCAAAAATCACTGTCTTCATCATCAGTAATAAGTTTCCTCGTTGCAGAACTTAAATAGAGCAAAAAATACTCCGAGGAATCGCTTCTGTGCATGATAATCTTGGCTCGAGGGGGGTGCTCCCGAGTCTTATTGTCTTAGAAGATAACCAGATAGCTTGTCTGCGAATCTATCTGATTTTTTTTAAGCATAAAAAAACAATAATTAAGGGCTGTAAATGTTTTTTTTAAATAACAGCTCCACATCATCAAAAGAGAATGGAAAAAAATATTGAAGATAAAATTAAAAAAAAATCAATGAAAAAAAACCAATAAACCCTAATTATGAAATTAAAAAAAAATTAAGATTATAGATTCAATGATGAAATAAAAAATAAATTAAAATTTAATAAAAGAGTTAAGAATTAAAATTTAAAAACAAAACATTAAGGACCAAAACCTAAAATACCATCAAATATTGAATTGAATTGTCAAATTCAAAATTCCTATGTCCACAAATTTACAAAAGAATTCAAAATAAAAATAAAAATCTAGTAAGTGAGGACAAAATTAAAAAAAAAAATCATAATACAAATTTGAAGTTCAAAATACTTGTCTGATAAGTTGACTCGTGACTTAAAGAACTCAGAACTTAGGCCGACTGAAGTCTCAAAAGTAATTGGAACAAATTATGAAAAACACTTGATGGTTACATTTAAAAAAAACAGATGAAAAATCCTATAGAATTTTTTAAAAAAAAGTAAAAAAAAATCCGAGGATGAAACTGAAAAACATAAGCTGAAAAAAGGCAATAAATACCATGCAAATTTGTACGAACCCTTTAAACCTAGTTTAAATTATTAAAGTCATAAACTGTTAAATTTCAAATATAGCCTCAACTAAAAAGCTCAGTATAAAAATAAATTCAATGCTAAAGGGTGAGAGAAATTAATTTAATTAAAAAATTTATTGTTAAAAGAGCAAAATATGACAAATATCACCAAAAAAACTGAAGCAATACCAGATTAATTTAATATTGAATGATGAAATAAATTAATTTAATATAGCTAATTTTTTTTTTTTAAAGATAGATACAACAAAGACAAAAAAAAATCCTGAGATAACTCATGTTACTTTTAAAAGGCCAAAAAAATCCCCTTAAAAATGAAAAAAAATATTGGATAATCAAACAAAAAAAACCTGAGCCAACCCAACTTAACTTTAATAACTCACAAACTAAATTTATTAAAAGCAGTAAATTAATTTTTTTTTAAATTCAATATTATCTTTTAAAAAAATTATTAAATAAAATCATAAATATAAAAGAAAAAAATCAGTCTTTTAAGACTGCTATTCAGCTCTTTATAAATACTAATTCTTTAAAAACTATATTTAATTTATTTAATTCTTTATAAATTATAATACTAGTTTTTCATAAACTTTAAATTTCAACTAATAAATTTTTTTAATCAAAATAAGTTAGGGTGAAATATATTCCATAAAGCATGAAAAATAATGAAAAAATAAAAAAAATACTGAAATTAATACAAACCATGTTACATAAGAGTTTATATGTGCTAAAATTTCAATATAAATACTTAAAATATAAAATAATAACGTTAAATACCACTAAAAATTTCAAATGTCATGAAAAATTAAAAGAGAAGTTATTAAATATCAGAGATTTTAATGAATATTTAATATATATAATTATGGATTTTATAAAATATGCTATTTAATTAGCATTATTATGTTTAATTAATACTAATTCAGCTCTTTATAAATACTAATTCTTTAAAAACTATGTTTAATTAATGATGAAGTAATAGGGCTAATATTGTTTTGCATTGCCCCACAGAGGGCATTCTTGCAATTTAGCCCTAAAAGTTAACAGGACCTTGGTGTTACGTAATAGAAAGAGAAAATTTTGGTCGAGACAAGTGCAATCCTTTTGGGTCCCGAGTGCTCTTGGTTCGTGTTCCCAAAATACCATCACACAATTTCTTCTCCTTGGGATGTCCGCAACCATCTCTCTATACTTCTCTATTGTATACCACAGTACTTTTTTTTCTCAAGCTTTTTTTGTTTTTTTTTTTTTCGTTTTTGGTTGTAATTTTGTATATATACCCCACTCAAGCAACTGCTTGCCTTATGCTTCACACCCTCATCCCCCACACCTCTCTCTGATCCGTCTCTCTACAAAGTAAAGAAATCTCTCTGACTTCGTTTGCCTAGCTAAAAATGGCAGAGCTAGACTACGAAACAAAACACAACTCAACCAGTATGTCTACACGATTAAAACTATTCGGCTTCAACGTCTCAGAAGATGAAGAACTAATAGCTACAACATACTCTCTCAAGTCATCTTCGAGTAATACTCCGGACTCATCCTCATCCTCTTTCGCTACAGCGACAGCTACAGGAGACAGTAGGAAATACGAGTGTCAGTACTGCTCTAGGGAATTTGCAAACTCACAAGCCCTTGGTGGCCACCAAAACGCACACAAAAAAGAAAGACAACAACTCAAACGAGCTCAAATGCAAGCCACAAGAAACGCAGCTGCAGCTGCCGTTTCCTTTGGTAGAAACCCTATGATCTCTGCCTTCGCTCCTCCTCAGCACCTCCTGGCCCAGGCAGCAGGCCAGGTTGTGGTCCCGGATGCTTCTCAGTCGTGGGTTTACTTGCCTCGGGCGGCACCACCGTTCCATGTTTCACATGGGAGTGTGTTTCCTAGCGGGGTGGGAGGGAGGGGTGTAGGGAGCTTAACGTATGGTGGTAGTGTAGGAGATTTTGGATTGGCCTCTAGTGCTAGTGGGCCATACCAGCAAGTGCAAAGTAGGGCCCATATTAGCAGGGCCATTGGTGATCTGAATGGACCTACATCATTGAGCAGTTTCTCTAAAAGTGATGGTGGACCTAGCTTTGATGATAAATTGAGCCTGGACTTGCATCTTAGTCTTTCTCCAGCTGGGCCATGATTTGTTTTCTAGGAGTGACCTGGGATATATTTTTCAGGACGGATATTTGTACATTTTCAAGTTTTATTTATTTATTTTTCTGATGATTTATCTCACTAGATCAGACATTTCTTCCTCGCCATTCTCGTTGCTAACTGGTTTAATTTATAATTGATTCGCAAGCTTTAGCAAAAACAATTCAAGAAGTATTTTATTTTTATCCTTTCAAGTATGCCCGATAGATAGATAAATGGGGTATTGGATAATCCGTATTTAATTGGCAAATATATTTTATTTTTTCTTAAATTATTTTATTAAATATTTATTATTGGAGTGAAGTTTCGAGCCATTCCAACTGATTTTAGGTTAAGCGGGCTCTGATTGACATTGATAAATCTAGCATGCTTGCTCAATTATTACTAATTAGGGTACAGAATATTTGGAATAAAGAGGCACGAGCGAAGTTTTTCAAACTTGTTAAAGTCGTACTTTTTCCCAACACCGGCGCATTCATTCCATCGAGCCCTTCCCTATTTTCCTTTCCATGGATGTAAGCCTTGCTGAATTATGTGCGAGAGAGAGAGAGAGAGACTCATTATTAATGAATAAATTAGGTATCCATTTCAATTAGCAAATAAATGGAATTGACTGCACCACTCCCCAATTGTCTCTTTTTGGAGTAATATAAACCCTTATTTTATTTTTCCCTTATGATTTATTGATATTTAATGATATGAGATAAGCAGATTCTCGCATCTCCTTGCTTGCTTTATCCACTGGCACTAAAAACACAAGTTCAATAAATGGCACCATTGGCATACAATGTGAAAGGAGAAGGATCATGTTTCTTAGTAGGAAGAATCAAAGAAGAAACATTATTGCATGGAGACAGTCTAGTCTCCGAAGAGCTTGTTTTGATTATGCACCCTTTTTTAGCTAGGGCCTCATGTCTAGTACCCTCTGTTTTTAGACTTCCGAGTGATGCAATGTGGGACCAATCACTCTCGTAGCCCCAAGATTTTCAACGCAGCTGGTAGTCATATTCCCATTTGATTTGGAGTGCGGGGAGATCCGAACCTCTAACCAAGATTAAATAATAAAAAAAAGGAAATAATATTCCTTGGTGCCGAATGCCGACAATATTAGCTTCGAATTATTTCCTTGAGATCTTGTTTGATCCCCCATTTCTTTTAACAACAAGCATGGCCTCTTATTAATGACATCCCAACAGTTTGAAGCGAAGCTTGTGGATAAAACAAAACTTACATGGAACCACTAAGACAGACAGGATAATGCAAACCCCTCCCTAAAGCATCATTCTAGCTAGGGTTTCCACCAATTTTTCAAACAATTTATGCGAACGGTCGGCAAAGGTCATGCAGTCAAAATGCACCATTTTTATTTCGGTGCAACAGTGATTAATGCATAATTTTAAAGTTATATAATCAGAAGGTCGGTTATTTAGATGTGATGTTGGATGTTTTTTGAAAATATTTTTTATTTAAAAATACATTAAAATATTTTTTTATTTTTAATATTAGCACATTACATTAAAACTATTAAAACTATTAATTTAGTATTTTTTAAAGTGGAATGTACTTTCAATAGGCATATAAAAACAGAATTCAAACACTCAGGGATGCATGAATGAGGCTAAGGGATGCATGAACGAGGCTAACTTTGGCTAGTAATTAAAATTTATAGTAGCAGCACCCATTTGGCCGCGAATATAACTAATAATAATCATAATGAGAAAAAAAAGTCGTGATAGCTCACGTAGGACATGGGAGATGGTGAATTGGACTGGAATATTCCAATGAGGAGACTGAATTTGGTTGCTTGAAACGTCAGTGCTTTGGGGTATTATATTGAAAAGAAGAGCAAGCAAACGTAATAATGCATTTGAAAACTTATGCACTAACAAAAAGTTTATTCTTTAGACCCTTTTGACATACATGACTACATTTCCAAAAGGAACAACTCCTAGTGGCTATTGAGTGCAAGAGCAAAGAAAATTAAACCCATTCCCACAAGATCATGACTTTGCATTTAAAACATAATACGAGCTGGGGATTGGACCCCGAGCTCCTGCTTCATTAATTGGTGCCCTTAAGACTGATGTCGACCTGCATCTCCTAGGTAACCAATCAAGATCCCTTCGTCGAAAACTTGTCACAAGAGGGAAAACTATTTGAATATGTGAACTTGGACATATTAAAACCCAAAATAAGCTTAAAGCTATCATTTCATTCCTTTATCACCATGCTCTAATCAAGCTTCTCTAAAACGTTCCGATGAATAAATAGTTCATCAATTCAAAAGAAAGAAAGAAAGAAAGAATAAAGAAGAAGACTCTAGGACCATGGAACCTTAATATTGTATTTAATGATACAAGTCATTTCATCCAAAAAAAAAATTGAAATACATAACACGAGAGGAAAGTGGGATATTTAAACTTTCAACATTTTTGCATTTGATTAGTTTCAATGCCTTATTCCTTCAAGATTTCAATTAATATTGTTGGATAGATTTAAGTGAACTCATCTTGTATTGATACTTATCATATTAAGTAAGAGGTTCAATAATTAGGACTCAAGTTCGAGTCTCATTCTCGTGGGAAATTAAGCAATCGCGTTTTCACATTTTAAATTGTGGAATCACAATGTCATAACGTAATCCTGGCTGGCACGACAGGTTAAGCATCTATATATTCTTACTTTTCCTAGAAAATGACTTCAAATACTATGGTGGATTAATCCCGTAACTATTTTTTTTTATTAAATTAACTACCATATAGCTTTGTCTAGCCTTTAGAACTGTGATTGCTGGGGTGGCAATAATTCAAACCTTACCCGATTTCATGTCACTTCTCATTTTCAGTATGTTTGCTACCTTAAACATACAATTTAAACATCATTGATGGATGATTGGAAGCGACCTAAGTCCACATCTCAAAGAGAATTTTAATTTCATGATAATATTTTAATGGCTGTTATTTGGATGGGATTCAGGTGTGTTAGATCAAACTCAAGTTGTGTGAATGAGTGCTTTTGTTCTAGGGTTAATTATTTAATTGATCCTTCTATGTTGGAGGATTTATTGGATAGGTCCCCAAAGTCCTACTATCAAGCCCATATCATAATCCTTTTGCTCTAGTAAATTTTTTCAATACCCCCGTTGTAACCTTTTTATGATGAAAACGCCATTCAATATATAAAATTTGAAAAAAAATGTTTCTATTAAATAAAAGCCTGAGTGAATGTCATTTTTTAAAAACAAAAACAAAAACAATTACTTGGTGCCGAGATCTATTTTAAAGATTATTTGTTCAGAAAAGCCAGATGCATGTAAAATAAAAGGATAAAAATATTCAAAACAAAAACTCTGAAAATAAAAAAAATGAATTTTGTAAAGGGATATTCAATGATTTTGTTAAAAGAATAAAAATTAAAACAAGTGCTGACTTGTCAGCTAATTGATTTTTCGATTGAGCATGGATATTCATGTGATCACCATGCATTTTCTTTACTTGTGAGGACCATCAAATACTAAGAAGCTAGTTTTGTTGTTACAAGAAAACTGCACATGTTCAGGTTACCGGGGCAGAACCACGTTATGGCCGCCATAAGGGGCCATGGCATCCCAAAATGACACAGTTTTTATGTTGGTTCCGAAACTTCCAAAACTCTTAAATCTACTCTTGAATTTAAGTCTTGTTTCGGAGAATATATCTACATTTTACACCCCAAAAGAGTTCATTACTATTATATTGCCATTATTAGTTTAATTTATTTTTAAAAGTATATATTCCTGATAAATTTCATCGTGGCACCCTCTGTTCTAAAATTAATAGTCCTATCAAAACAGGCTAATCAGTCTGGACCAGAAATGTTGATAAAAAGATTAATAGAAGACTAAGTCCTTAATTTACGTCTAAGTTGGTACAATTAAAAGGAAGGAGATTAGCTGGTGAAAAGAAGTCCGAATACATATAAATGGACAGATGGAGCCATCATTGCTACTTTCCCAAGCCACAGCATACTGTAATATTTAAGGTATTGTTAAACATGATTACATGTCATGAATGAGAGACAGCTTGATGTTGCTAACAAGTTTGAACTATGTCACTAGCTAGCTCCTCAAATTTCCAAGGACCTCCGGAAATTTCCTGGGATCCCGACCAATTAATTGACAGGCGCATGGACCCTACGATAGGTTTGGTAAGTAGCTTGACTATTAGTTTTTTTCTTGCAATTGATTGATCTGGAGCCGCACTGTACGCATTCAAGGAGAAAAATCATACCACCAAGCATACAACTTTAAAGGTCCAATCTCACCACCTTTTCAAACAAAGTCTTCCAACACACATGACCTACTTACTCCTTCAACTAACATTCATTGCAAATTATCATTCACGTCTGTTCATGCTTGTTTCTCTCGGAAATCTTGCGAACCAGCTAGGAGCCGGCTCTGTAGTTCGAACTAATCCTTTTACCTTTTGTGCTTTCCGTCTGAATGTGATGGATGCTGTCAGGATTGCGTATGGATGGAGGTGAAACCACAAAAGTCCAAGCTAGCATATATATGTATGTGTGTGTGTGTGTCAAGAAGATGCAACTCATAAGCGAGGGGCTTCAGTTTCTACTTCCTACGAGGGAAAGTGGGGGCCTGGAGATAGTGATGGATCTTAACTCTTTCTATGATGATTCCGGCACCTTACTTCTATCTAAATTCAAAAGGACATGATGCAAGGTGGGCCTGACAGTAACAACTTGGGGGTTCCATTCCAAGATTTCCCAACTCTCAATAGTCGGTAGCTATGATTAATTTAAATCAAGCCAGAACCGAATTCATTGGAAAACCAAATCGAACTGATGTGTTATGGTTCGGTGCTAGCTGGATTTGATTTACTCCTCTCTCTTTTCTCGAGTCTTTTTAACCTGTTTTTTCTACGTAGTATAAGAACCTTCAAAATAAATCATTTGCCTCGGAAAGGTATGGTCATTTTTATGCTTTCATTACTTATGTCCCTTTTTGTTAGGTAGACATGGGTTCAACGGAGAAAACTAACGTGACTTGTACACATAACTAGACAACTACTTCAATGACAATAATAGAAAAAACCCTAACCTATTGATTTATGAATCCATTCCTATACATAAGCATATTTTCTTCTTCTTCTTCTTCGTTTCTATTTTACAAATAGATCTATTGGGGGAGTTGGTCCTCCTTATTGACACAGATCCCTTCACTACAAGATCGCATTGATGGCTTTTTTTCTTTGTACAGCAACTAAATAATCGTAGTTTACGTGGAAACATTGTAAGATGTTTGTTAGAAGTTCTGTCATAATAAAATAAACCATAATTATTTTTCATTATGCAGCTCAAGCTCTACTGTAACTTTCAATAATAGTAATAATAAAAGAATCTCAGGACTTTCAATAATAGTAATAATAAAAAAATCTTAGGTTAAGTTTTTATTGCTCATATGATAGTTACTAGAGGTTTACATGGTCATTAACTTTAGTATCCGTGGAATTAGTCGTAGTACGCGTAAACTAGCTACTAGAGGTTTACATGGTCGTTAACTTCAGTACCCGTAAAATTAGTCGTAGCACGCATAAACTAGCTCGAACACCCATGTTAATCTAAAAAAATAATAATAAGAAAACACATTAGGAAAAATTATGTAGCATGGCTCTTCCATCAGTTCCATGTATGTATGAGAAGATGCGGGGCCCTCATTAAGTAACACTCAGGGCGATGGTCCAGCTGAAGAAAGTCGAGATATCACAGCTCTGGGCAATTTGCTCAGCCTCGTAATTAATCACAGAATTTTCTAATATATAAACTTTCAAGAATTTTAAATTCCATATGATAACATAAGCAAGCATAATGCCCACAAGGAGAACAATCAATATCAATACTCCTTTGAGTTGCATGTGTTACAAACAGATATTCCTGTATTGCCTCATCACATCACTTTTCCTGTAGTTCACCTGCAGGCTCATTTCATTTTTGAGCTCCATAATGGGAGGATTTTTTCTTCTTGTTTTGGGTACAGGGCTACTTAACAGGAGGTAATCATAGGGTTCTCAACCTTCCTACATTGTATCTTGATCTAGCAAGCTGGAAAGTACAATTTATGGGCGCCCTGCTGCACGCTGTCTACTCCCCAGGGCGATAATGTGTGAAAGCCCCTAGATGCTACAACATAAACCAGTGCATAAATTGAAACTATAAATATTTCTTGATTCCAAATTTAAGTGATCTAAACCAGTGGCAGTCATCGCTGCCAGAAAAAGGCCGCCCACTGTCAACTTGATGCAGATTGTGGCAGCAGCATTAGCTCTTCCACCACTGTCCTTGCCTGCTCTTCTTTCTCAACCGGAATACAAGGTCTCCAAACTGTTTCCTTCCCCACATCCATTAGTGCAATGCCCTTTGCAGACAAATCAGTCCTGAACTGATCACTTTTCTTGAAATCATGACTTTTCCTTGCCACCGCTCTGTTCTCAATCTGACATATCACATCATCTTCTGTTAGTCGTGCTCTTCAATGCTTTTATCTTTTAACTGCTGCAAAACCTGATCGGGGGAGTCTAATTTTTGTTAATGAATTTCAACGAGAGAAAATTCAGATTTTATGAATCATTAAAGAAGAAGAATTGGGAACTTTGCACGTGGCCTGTCCCAAGCCTGGAAAAAGGAGGAGGGCTGCAGTAGAACATAAAAGAAATTGCAAAATCTCACCTCAGCGCAGGTGCAACGAGGAAGAAGTCCCAGAATTTTCAGAACTACCGTAACTTCTTTCTTGATTTCAGTAAGGGACCGAATCAATGACAATTGTTGTTTCTTCTGGCAATTATCAAGGAAAGAAGAGCATGTAAATCTCCATATATGCACACAGAAGAGCAGATACAAAGTGAGATCAGCATGCCCAAAGAACTATTTATGAGCTTCAATTCTTCTTGGAAAGCACCAGTCAGTAAAGGTGAAGTGTTCAAATCATCTGACATCATCATCTCAAATTCTTCTCGTAGCCTAGAAATGCATCTTTGGGCATCAGCTGCAATGGCAACCATGTTGCCATCCTGTCCCGAGCCTTCCTTCAGGCTTTCTTCTTGAAATGGCAATCAAGCTTCCTCACAATCTTGCAGTGTCTATAATCACAAAATAACAATAATATACTTGAGGTGTGAATACTAACAATATCTAAGCATCAGCGAGGTGGGCATTCATGTGTATGATTGTGAAGTAATGATGGCACTACAATTACCAAAATCAAAGCACAATATTACGGGAAACAAACAAGTTATGTATGAAGCATATCAAGAAAGGAAAATAAAGAATAGGTCGTTTTAAACCCTAGCAATCATGTTTCTTGTTCCATGGAGATTCTACTTCCAATAATCCTGAAGCAATTTAGTACTCTATTTATTATAACACGAGGAAAAAAATTTACTGTACAACTCAGGAAAACAAGGATTACTTGCAGATCTAACTGAACAGAACAGCTCTGATAAAACTAACTTGTGAAAAAAGTTTGGCCTGAATTTCAACTTAAGGAGACAGACACTGCAAGTTCAATTAATTCTAGGAAAAATAAAGGTAAATCAAGTGAAAATGTTCCCGCCCACATAGGCATGCACAATTGACACAATGACATACACGAACATATTTTCAAACAGGAGGCTCTCCATGACTTGTTAAAGGCACAGAAACTTTGAAATGAAAACTTTGAGGAGCGGAGCATCCATAACCTTCAAACATGATAAATGTAGAAGACAGCGTCGGATGCACCTTCCAGCTGCAAAACAAAGTAATTGAAGGGAGAGCGGTAGTGTGCACTTATCAAGAAGTGTCTCAAAGCCAGAGGATAGTACCGTTCAGTAATCTACAAAAACATTGTAATGGGAATCTTAAGCAAATAAAATCAATAAGGCTGAAACTCATTATTTGAAAGAAAAAGCAAAAGAAAAGGAGCATCAATGATAAAAACTGATTGTCGATTACCTGGCCGATTGTGAAAAAATTACCCAATGATTTGACATTTTCTCATTGTTATTTGTGGCATGACCATTATGCTACCAGTAACTCACGCTGCTCTCACGCTGCTCTCTTCACATGCAGCACAACTCTGGGCAATCTCATTCTCATGATGTGGAAAAATCAAATCAATCCCACCACCATGAATGTCAAATTTGAAAGTCAGTTAATGAGCACTCATTGCACTGCATTCTATGTGCCATCCTGGCCTTCCAGGACCCCATGGACTCTCCCAACTTGGATCACCTGGCTTCGCAGCCTGCAAACACAAGCAGACATCGGATATGGTGCAGTGCAAACGAATTATAAATTTCAGGTACTTGTGAGATTTATACCTTCCACAATGCAAAGTCAGCAGGATTATGTTTTCTCGAGTCAACAGCAGTCAACAGCAACACGTTCCCCTGCTCTATTATTTTCCAGCCTCTGCCCAGATAACTAACCATAATTTGGGGATTTATCAACCGCAAAGAAGATGTCTCCCTCCACCACATATGCAGAGTCATTTTTTTATAATCTGCATAAATTATTGGTGTCCAATTAAATACAAATGGAAATAGAACTTTGTTACAACAACTGAACCACAGCTATAATAACAGAAGAAAAACTTGAGATCTATCATCTAATAACCTCAAAATAATCAATTTAAGAAAAACTATATCAATGCATGGCATGCTCAAAGGGGCTAAAAAAGTGCATCAGATGTGAGCGGTAAATAAAAGGCATGAGTAAAGTGAGACACGCACCTTTGAAAATAAAATACAATTTCCAACACATACACAAGGGAAGAAAACAAAAGGTCACAAGTTATCACAATTAATTATTTTATTAAAAAGCATTGTTCTATATGGTTTTATGCCAGTCAAAGTTCTACATAAGCTATTTAACTAATTTCATTTGGGCATAACAAGTTACCAAACTTCAAAAGTATCAAACTGGTTTAACTATTCAAAGGCTAAACAAGTTTGAGAAATTCCCATTTATCACAAATTGATTATGAGGACCATAATAGATGACTCACAATGCAGCAACATGCACAACTTACCATTAGTCAGTAGAAAGAATATAAAGATTAGTGGCTTACACAAAAGTCAAACACTCAGAATTGCAGTTTAAAGTTTAAAACTGATTAATTCTCTCTTTAATTATTGAATGTACGCTGGGTTCACTGGACATTTGGCAGTTAAATCTTTCTTGTTCTCTCCAATGAGGAGAGAACAGGCCAATTTGGAAAAGAAAATAGATTGAACTTTCTTACCAACCACTCAGTAACAAGATCAAAACACCGAGTTGTCTAATTTCTACAAATATCAAAATATGCCCTGCATGGAGCACACACAAGCTCACTACCACACAGAGAGCGCAATAATCTAAGCTTAATAAACAATTAAGTAAAAATGGTAGGGGAAACAACCTGAGTGATCATGTCCTTAATCTGTTCCATGTGATCAGTTACACATGGCTGGTGAGTTGGAACAAGGCACTGCAGTTCAGTAATGTCAACATGATATTCTTCACAAAACCAGCTACTTAAAGTTAAAGGATCTTCACCAAGCTTATTTGCCCAATGAATTATCTGCAAAGAAATAGATACTGGTGAATTTTATAGAGGAAACTAGCCAGAAGGAGATAACATTGATGGATGTATGTTTATATACAACTATATGGCTGCATCGTACAACAAATACACACATGCATAATAGTACGAGGAGTGACCTGAACATCATCATTATTGTAATAAAGCCTGTAGTAAAATAAATCATTGGGAAAAATTATAAGAAAACAGGAGAACAAGGCAAATCTTGATGTTGAGGCAGTAAACTTCATGCCAATTTAATCATGTGGAACATTAACATGGAACCATGGACTAGAGGCAAAAACTTATCTTGAATTCTTAGAAATCCACCAAGTGGAGTGAGTTATAATAGGCCTTCTCAAAGACCTAGACCGTCTAGGTTTGGGCTTCTTCTAGAAATATTTCTTCAAAGGCCTTGGCTTGGGCTTTTGATGATTTAGTATTTGGACATTCATAACTCATATGTCCAATTTCTTGGCAAATCCAACATTTGCATGTTTTCTTCTTTTGAGGACAAAATTTTTGTTTATCTGTTTTGGGATAATTCTTTGGGTTCATCGTTGAGGCCCTTAAGGTCTCTATAGTTTTTTCTTCTGAAAAAACGTTTCTTTCTACCTTGGTGTCCAAAGTATTTTTTATATCGTTTAGGATGTTTATAATATTTTTTCTTTTTGGGTTTTCTAAACTTATATTTCTTTTTTATCTTTTTCTTCCATTTTTTGAGCTGTGGAATACTATGACAACCATGCATGGTTTCTGGTCCTTGAAATTCTGGACAACAAAGATTAATTTTCTTTGTTCTTTTAAGCAACTGTCTTTCAGTGCAAATTTTTGTTAGTTTCTTTGAAACTATATTTTTTACTACCATTAGGCTTAGTTTACTAATGTGTGGCAATTGTTGGTATTCTTCTAAACTTTCTTTTCCTATAAAGGGAATTTTTCTAAGGTATCATTCGATGTAACTAATCCATTCAGTATTAGGTACACTTAAAAGGGCTTCCTCATAATCACAGGTGAACTGATCTAAATAACACAGATCACAGATCTGTAACTTAGTCATGCGTTCCCTAGCTTCTTCTTGTTTAATCCTAACTTGGTTTTCACCATCATTAAGATAATTTGTTCCTAGAAACACTGTGGATAACAGGTTTACTATATTTTGGAGAAAGTCTTCTGAAGATCCTCTCATAAATTCATCCTTATTGATTTCTTCAATAAGTTCATTGGCCATTCTTGAGGATTTATTAATCATCAAAATATGAGCTAATTCAAAATCTTCACTAAGATTATTATCTGTGGGTATGATCAACCGTAAAGAATTGTGCCAGGATTGAATCCTACGCTTTCTTTCCTTAAGGTCTACACAACTATATCTAAAATATCAGCTTGATATTTCTTTTCAGGGGCATAATCTTCAGGGATATTGTATCTCTGAAATCTTCCTGTTCCTGATCTATATGATCCTCCTAAAGGGGCACTTTGGTAAGTCGTGTTATGACTTCTTGATGGTCTAGGTCTTTGAGAAGGCCTATCATAACTCACTCCACTTGGTGGATTTCTAGAGGCTCCTTGGGCTGAAGATTCTGCTTGGGTAGCATCCATATTATCATAGGTTTCTTCAATGTCTACATTGAGGTTATACCTAGGATTAGGGATTGCAACTATAACATTAAGATCTTCGTATTGCTTAGGGGCTTGCTCTATTTCTGGGTCTTCGCAACTCAGAACTTTAATGACTTTATTAGTCCATTCATTATGGTCATGTGCCATATAATATTCTAACAGCTGTTCCTTAACTGTTTTGTATTCCTTAGTCATGGTCTAGGAATATAACTAAAAGCTGTAATTGTAGCTGGTTTTAATCATGATGGGGATTTATCATCTCTAGCCATGCCTATGGATGGTTGTTGTGTGATAGGTGTAGTGCCGACAGGTGAGGCTGTAGGGACATTTCCTAAAGATTTCTCAAATGCTGTGAGAATCTCTTTATTGCATTCACATGCTTTTATACTGTTAGTACAGTACTTGATGGCATCAGCCATATGTAAAAGACTCCTTTTTATTTCTTCGAGGTCTTTTCTTAAAGCAGCTATAATTGAGGCCGCAGATGTCTCTATGTGTCTTTGTAGGACAGTAATTTGTTTGTCTTCAAGTGATTTGAAATCTTCTGAGAGTTTCTTTATTACTCCTTCTAGAGCATCTATTTTTCCAGTGGTGGTCATTTTCAAACTTTTTGATCTATATTTTGGACCGTGGATAAGATTTGTTCAATCTTAATGGGGTCTATACTTTTGAGGGTATTTTCTAAGGATTCTAAATCGCCTATCTTTTGTTCCAAAGATTTTAATCTAAGGTTCATGTTTTCTATCAGACTTTTAGTGGTTCTGATATCTTTATCTATAGCTCCTAATGTGTTTTGGACATTAGTTACTAAATCTTTTAATCCATTGTCAATAAATTGTGGATATTTTATTGGTTTTGGGAAGTCATCAATGTCACTATCCCCCCCACTGAAAATTTGTTTGGATGGTAAACCAAACACATTACTGAGACTGGTTACTAGAATTAAGACGGATCCTAAGACCGAATTAATATTATTGAGATGGTTTAGACAACCATCAATTCCTCGACCGCCATGATAAGTGTATGGTGGTGGATTGACTGTTACATTTTGGTGTTTTAACCCAATGTATCGTTTATTAAAGAATATGTGAGGTTTAACCTGGTGAGGTCCACTCATAATTCCTTATCTGATAAATCTAAACTTAGATGATTTATCCTTTTACTAATAGCTGTAAGGCTATCATTTTCTGGTGGTGGTAAACCATGCATCCTATAACAGGCTTTTACTAAAGCATCATTTGTTTTGGATGAAGACGTCTGTCCTTCATTCCATCCTGGATTATAGGTCCAATGGTTTATCACTGTTGGGTGTTCATCTTCTTCAGATGATTTTAAAGAATTATTATTTCTTTTATCTATTGAACTGGGATTGTTCATAATTTGTAACCTAGGTTGGGTACCTATGTGACTTTGCAACTTAATTTGTCCTTTGTCAATTATTAGTCCGAGAAAGTTGATACTTTCTTTGAATAATTGAGCTTTGGGTAAAGATAGGATGACACCTATTTCTTTACACCTATCTAGATTATACATTTGTACAATGAAAAAATGTACACATCATTGACTAATTTAACTAAAAAAAAAAAAAAAGTTGTTCACTCCTTGAATGTGTTGCAAGCCTATTTGAGGTTTTGGCGAGTAGGAGAGATTTATCTAATACTCCACAAGAAGACTTCATTCACAAAAACCATAAAAAGTTGTATATACAAAGAAAGGCTTCTTTTGGGGAGGATAAAAAAAATGGCTCAAATTTAAACAAATGCCGGCAATAAAATGATCTGGAGTTCTTAATATATTTCACACACCTTTTGTTCTTTCAAATCACAGAATCATGGAAGCTTTTTACTATATTAGCATATTTAACTTGCCATAGAATGCATTTTCCTTCTATTTCAGCAAGAATCAAGAAGTATTCCAAGACCAAAAGAATGTGAAATTCCATAAATCTTTACCAAATTGAAGCCCAGCAATGTACAATGAACAAATGCAATAATGTGATGGCTGCGATTGTAAATTTCCAGTCATAGCAGCAGTCAAGTTGATATTGCTGGATTGAAATTCTCACCTTGTCATCAATTTCAGTGAAATTTCGAACATAAGTAACTTCATGACCTAGGTTTTGTAGGTATCTGCAGTTACAGTTCAAATAAAACAATAGCATCACAAGATTCAATGATCAATGATTTATGCATACATAATAGTCAAATACAGAATATAGAAGTGAATGCATAAAAAGCAAAAGGAATGCCCAAGCTCCACGCACATAATGCAGTTTTGAACTTGTAAAACGAAAAATAAAAATAAAATAAAAGGAGTGCATGACCAACCCAGAAAGGCTAATGACACATATTAGTGAGAGGCATCAAGCAACAATTTTAACATGGTATGAGGTAGCCTAAGTCAAAGCTTGGAAGTGCAAATTTGACATGGAGTTGAAGTACTCAGCTGAAACATCTTTTCTGCTCAAATCTAGAAAGTATCAAGAATTTGTCCAATAGCAGCCCGAGTGGAAAGGCTACTAGAACAAAGAGATCACTTAGAAAAAAAGCTGCTTCCAAGGACCATCAACCACTGCAGCATTGCCAAATAGCAAGTCTCTTTCTAACGCACCTTTAGGTTCTGACTATAACAACTAAATTTCTACACAGGAATCACAAGTTAAAAACTGTCCATATACTTTCTATCCAATGATTCTTTAGAATTATATGGAAAGCCAACATTGACTAATACAGGTCAATACTTCAAACAGCAAGTTTGGCATTGAATTTGGGTTTAGTTCACGATGGAAACCAAAGACCCAAGACCATGGTTCTGGAAGAGCAAGGCCAAACACGCCTATAGTGGCATAATACCACTCAACTTACTCAGATTAACACATCATGATTCTCTTGGACAAAATCATATTTTCTTTCACGAATTATCCATCACTAAACTAACTAAATACCATAAATGCTCAAAACATCAAATCAATAAATGAACAAACATCAGGTTAATTTCCCTATATCAGCGATTCTGAGTTTTTCCCCTGTTAGCCATCACACATCATCATGGTCAAATCAATCAATGTCCCAAATAACAAAAATTAACGTCATATTCATAAAATGCAGGTACTGGTGTGTTTATAGTTTACAGATGTGAGGCCTGAATAAAACATCAAATGAAATAGTAGCTCAAGCATGACCAAGGTGGCTGAAATAATAGGTGGTAACACCACAAACATACATAGAAGTCTTTCCAGGAAATTTGGGCTTGAGTACCTCCTTTTGTTGGGCTATTGAATCATAGAGTTTGAGACCATCATTTTCCATTTTGATCTACGGGCACCTCTCTCGACAAGGACGGTGAGGTTCTGTGGTCAATGTCTGCTCCTAACTGACACCTCAATGGCAGACAATGAGAAGATGCGGTAAGAACTGGAAAGGAATGGCTATCTGCTCGACTATTGAGGATAGCAATGTTTGGTCTAAATGGAAAGATACGACTCAAATAGAAAGCCAGCCAGGATGGGCCTTAAATTATTCTCGAGTGAGAATTGAACTCGGAACAGCCAAAGCATAGCTAGGAAAAGAAGCGAATAGAAATGGAATGTGAATTTTATTTATTTATTTTAATTCCTTATTTAATAGGCTCACTTCATGCGACTTGATGATCAAGTGTTGGGAGAAAAATTTGTATGACCTGGTAATGAAGTATTGTATCCTGTTCATTGAATTTTGAGGTCTGTTCGTGCGTTTGTTAATTACATATCATTTCTCATAGAAACCAAACACACACGCTGAGTATCCTAATTTGAAAGAAGGAAACGGAATTGGATGCAAGAATACATAATTTATAATCCAAGGAACGCCCAAACTCCCTACAGTTGTTTTAAACTTTTTACATTAAGAAAAAAAAAAAAAAAAAACCTCTGTCAGCTGCCCTAAATCAAATAATCAAAAAATCAATCAATCAATCAATCTCCAAAATTCAAAATTGCATATATAAAGAGTGCTAATGCGTTTATATAGATAGATAGGTAGAAATGGACGGACCTCGATAAAATGTCAAAGGCAACAGCGGCGCGAGCGTGACCAAGGTGGCTGAAATCAAAGGAGGTGACACCGCAAACGTACATGGAAACCTTGCCAGGGATTTGGGGCTTGAATACCTCTTTTTGTTGGGTCATTGAATTGTACAGTTTGACCTCTTCGTTGTTTGCCATTTCGAACTACGCACGCCTGGACAAGGACGGATGAGGTTGCGTCGTCTTGTCGATGCTCTCTCTGTGACTTCTCTAAAACCCTCTACGCCTGACGAGGACATCATATGTGACTGATTTTTTTTTTTATCAATGTAGGTGTGCGGACGAGCTTGTGTGCACGGCTAAAAAGTTTCTTATACTTTTTCGGTGTTAACGGAATGGGACTGGCCCAGGTAAAAAGCCCATCAAATTGGACCTTATGGAAATGGAAGGTGACGTTTCTTTTCATTCTCTGCGTCTATTACTTTCCGTTTTGTTCCTTATTTTAACATAAAGTTTGTTTAGCTGAAAGTGGGTTAATTTTTGTATTTAAAAAGTGTTTTTAAAAGTATTTATTTTTTATTTTAAATTAATTTTATATTTATAAATAAAAAATATTTTAAAAAATAATCAATATTACAATCTCAAATACAGAAACAATTACTTCTGTATGGATTTTTTTCTCTCTTTCCATTCCTTATATCATGTGGTTTGGTTTATCCATCGAATTAAATTGCACTCTTTGCTTACGTAAAAGGCAATCCAACAAAACTGCACAAGCGAAGTTACAAGGTACAGACAAAATGACCACCAACTTCCTAGCTGGAATTTTATGGTTTCCTTTCTTTTAGTGTGCATTTTTAGAGGTGAAATGTTTTTCTATAAAATATTTTGTAATATTATATTGTGATAATGATGGTATGAAAAAAAAAACAATTATAATATAATGAAGATAGAGTAATAATAGTAGTTATAATAGCAATTACAATAGTAAAAATTGTAAGATAATTCTAGCAGCGTGATGATGGGGTGGTGATAATTGAATTGTTAGAGAGTATATTAATATTTATAAAATATTTTTTATGTTGTGAATTGAAAATATTGTTAATAAATAAATTAATTTTAAATATTAATTATATATAGATATTTTTTCAACTGGGATAAAGTTTTTTTTATTCTTTGCATCTCTTTGATTTATTTAAAAGAATTTATTATATGTTGATTCTAAAGTTAGAATTCCAGATACAAAGAGAAAGAAGTGTATCTCTTCGACCGCCAAACCTAGTTGGATCAATTAAAAGACTGATAATTTTCATTGGAATGAAATCTCCTTGGTTCTCGCTAGTTTGGCCACTGAGCTCGTTCCATATTCATATAAATAGCTTGAAATCCAGGTATTTAACCCCCCTCGTGAAACAAGCCTTTTCTTTTTCTTTTTAACAAGAAAGAGACGCAAGCTAGGATTGTTTTTGGAAGAAAGGCTACAAGCTCGCCTGCAACAACAAGAGATTGTTTCCTCCTGCATTCCTTCTATAAATGTATGGTTAAAAGCTATTGAAAAAGCTGCATACCGAGTTCCCTATTGGAATTATTGCATCTCTGTAGTTTTTCATGGGTTCTAATATTTTACTTTGTATAATGGATTAAACAAAAAACAGAATTATAACTTTATATCAGTGAAGTTTCCTTGACGCCAACCAGTTAGGCAAGATCTTTCTATGCCCAGGACCACTGTGATCCTCTATACCCACTGAATCTGAAGTCTCCACAGTAGCAAAATCCTTCTCCAGACGCTCCTTCAGAAGGCTAGGCGGTTCTGAAAAGAATTCTATCGTGGGAAAGACTATTTCTCCTACTGGCTAACTTGTCTGCACAGGTACTTCCTTCTCTATATACACGAACTGGTGTTAACAAACAATGCACTCCCCTTCCGTCAGACATCTCACTGTCTTGAGAATATCTGTGTGCTGTCTCCGCCACTCTCCTTGCTGCTGATCAGATTCTGAGCTGCTTTGGACATGTCTAATCCCGCCGGACCACGCCATTTCTAGCCCAAAAAATAGAAACTTGAAAAGGAAAGGGAAAATAAATAAATAACGAATTAAGATGTAAATCGTGCTTTGAGTAAATTAAATTTCCAATCCTTCTTCTGCTTTAGAGTTAGTAAAAAAATCTTAAATACAATAACCAGAAAATAACAGTCAAAGGAAGAAAAATTCATAAGAAAAATGATGTTACGCGCTTTCTCCTTTTTATCATTGTTTTATACTGGAATTTTATGTTTTCTAAATAAACTTCAAGTACAAAACGTTTTTGTAAGTATTTTAGGGCTGTTTGTTTATATATTTTAAAAGTGTTTTTTTAAAAAAATTATTTTTTTATTTTTTTATTTTTTTAAATTAATATATTTTTAGTATTTTTAAATCACTTTAATATGCTAATATAAAAAATATTTTTTAAAAAATATTATTAATATATATTTTAATATAACAAATTATTTCAAAAAATCATAATTATACTCTCAAACAAACACTTAAAAAATGAGAAGGTTCATCTTGTTATATTTTCAAACATTGATTTTTACTTTTTCCATTTTTATAGACAGTGGAACCCCAATAAAAATGGCACGTGTTCATTTATGGAATATGTCATCCAATATTTAATAAATCCCAGTAGAAACACTTGACTGAAAGTTGAAAGTACATAAATGCAAGTAAATAAAAATAAAGACGTTATGATAATTAAAAAAATTACATGAACACAAACACTAAAATTCTCCCACTCTCGTGGTTTGCTCAATTTTTTTTTATCAAAATTCAAGATCATAAAAAAATTATGCATGATTATAAGATTCGTGTTAAAGTTAGAATTACAAGTTAGAAAAATTAATTGATGGGTTAACAAATTATTTCAAGTTTATTAATTTTTTAATTAAATAACATTGTTATGAATAATTTTCTCAAAACAACTAAAATTATATCATTTAAAAAAATATCAACGAATTATATCATTTGATCGAATCACCTAAATTTAATCGCGTCACTCTCTAGATAATTTAAAAGTGAATTGAGGCCATATACTTATTATTAATTAAGTTAACTGGTCGAGCCACACTAAGAAGCTAATTTTAGGACAACAATGAGAAACATCTATTTGATTCATAATAATTAATTTTATGATATTATTGAGCACCTACTACATAATATCTAATTAGTTAATAATTATAATTTACTTTTATAAAAATAGAGATAATTGCATTTATTGTTCAGTACTTTTACGGTATTGAACATGAACAATGATATGAGATTTTATTAAATATAATTAGAAAAAAAAATCTTAAACTCAGATATTCTTATATTTTTTATTAAGATATAAATTTTATATTATCTTCTTTTGGTGTTGTTTTCTTTTTTTAAAAAAAGTAAAATCTAAAAAATAATTAATACGAATTACTCTTTGAAGTACCATAAAGTTTTACACTCACGAAGGCATTGTCTGGTAAACGCTCTTCACCTCGTTGGGACTTTACAAACATTGAACTGTGCACCAAATAATTTGTCATTCCGAAAACACAATTTGCGAAGTCAAGAACTATGATCTCTTTTCCTTGAGCAAAGGAAAAGGAAATTCCGTTTTGTATTTTTAACAGATCAATGTACCTGCATCATATATATATATATATATATATATATCATTGTAGAGAACGGAACAGGAAAATTAAAGGATGGAGGGTGATGGTGGCAAATAAATAAAAGATGAAATGATAATATTATTTGAACCAAATTCCTTAAGAAACACTCACAGACGCAAAGATTAAAAACCTTAGCTAGACACGCTAACACTTGACAATCAAATGAGAACCCAAAAAATGCACATCTCCAGTCTCAAAAATTCACGTGGAGAACAATAACATTAAACGATTCCATCAAATCAAATTAAGAGATTAAGATAAAAATCTCTACACAATTAATTCTTCTAAATTCCCAACACAAATTCATGTGATTGCTAAATTAATTCCTGCCTCTGCAATCTGATTTCTTGATAGAACCTTTCAATGAACCTCTCAGCCCTCTGATCAACCGAATCTTCCTCGTCTATGAAATCCGACGGCTCCAAACATTCCCCATTAGCAATGGTAGCAGGTGGAGTATCCATCGACAATCTATACTCTAGTACTTCTACTCCAGCTTTCAAGCCACCCAAACATCTACAGTGGAAGAACATGGAATGTAAGTTATCCCTGTAGCTTCTACTTTTGTACTGTTTCTCGTGGTAATGAATGAGAGGAGTACTTGAAGGAGAGAATTCATATTCCTCAAGAAACCCGTAGTTGTGATGCTCGAGCCGCTTGAACCTTTTAAGATTTCTTGATTTCTTGAGGAAAATGAGCTTTGAAATTATGGGTTTCCTCATTTTGGCTACAACAATGGAGGTTCTAAAAAGATTTGAAACCTTGTGGAAAATGGACAGTCGCTTTCTGGGCATTTTTGGGATTGAAGTGAGAGAGAAACTTCAGTCTTTTTGAGCTGCAGAAAGGGCTCTGGTAAGGGTTCAAGGTTTCGATTCATGAGCCAGGGAGGAGCCTTTAAGGATACCAAAAAGGTAATGAAGTGCAGAAAGATGATGTAGGTGGTGGAGAGCCAAGCTGTCTAAAGATGGCATTGTCGGTTGCATTTTGGATTTATTATCGAGAAATTAGCAAGTAGCCGTTAGACCCTCCCTAACTCCGACCTACGTTTTTTAAATTTAAATTAGAGTTCAACCCTTGACCAAAGATTCAATTTCTTATGCTACAAACAGAACTTTCGAAGACATTAGCAAGCTTGTTTTTGAACATCATGGCAATAGCAAATCTGGGAATGCAAGGGGAGGTAAAGTTTTCCGTCCATTGAGATTTGAATCATTCTAAACAAATATATTTAGCTTTAATGTTGTAAATATATTTGATATACTCTTAATCGAATAACTTTTCAAATATAGTAACTGTAGTTTTCTCAAATATTCTTACATAATAGAAGAGGGTTATTAACATTAAAAAAACCCGTTGGAAAGTGGGGGAAAATAAGCAGTTCCAATTGCCCATGTTGTATTCCAAGGGTGCTACATCATGTGGTTTAAAGTGTGTGAAGTACTCGTGCAATATTCATAACTTACCCGAGGGATCCACCAATATTCTCTGCTTAGTTTTTTACCCTCCCTTCAATTGATTTTATTTCCCGTTTTTTCATTATTATAATATCTTGTATGTTTATGCGGTAGTTTTTACTTTTTAAATAAACTGCATAAATAACATATTTAATAATGCTAAAACTCATTGCAGTAGAACTTATATAAAATGTGTTTTGAACCACATATTTGCTTAAAGCAGCTGATAGCTGTTTTTTTTAATTGAAAGCTGTTTTTCCTCTTTCTGTATCCCGAACAATAAAGATTGTACGCTTTACTGTTGTGGTTAAACTCAATCTAATTTAAAATTAAATATATTAAATCGGATTAATTTAATTAAAAATTTTAATTTTAACTTTTAATTCTGTTATATTTAAAAAATTAAAAAAAATTGTTTAATGAAATTATATTTATAAAATTTGATCATAATTTTATTTTTATTCCTGATAATATTTTATTTTATGTTGTTGCATTCTTAAAAAATCAAGAAAACTGCAATCCTTATTAAATGAATTTCATATATAATGAAATTGTAGATAGTTTAATGGAATAATAAAAAATCTTTTATATAAGTATTATTTATTTTATGATATAATAACAATAGTTAAATTTATAATATTTAAATTAAAAACCATCAATATATATATAACCTTAATTTGAAAAACATTCTTTTAACCAAATACATTAAACTATTTTTTGTTCAAACTTAATTTAAATTATATTTTTAACCAAATATATATAAATATTAAACCAACCTCGACTAAAAATAATTTTTTAAAATTATAATTATAAAGTTATCATAATATCAGAAATATTTAAAATGAACTGAAATGATTTGTGAATAAAAGTTTTTTAAAGTGTAGTAATAGTTGAAAAACATGTTAATTTTTTTTTTTTTTAGAAATTAAAATTCCGATACGAACTCCGCAAACAAGGTAAATGAGAATTGGGAATATACGCACGTGCTAGAGTAGAGACATTAGACATCGTTTCTGATTAAAGAAATAATTAAAAAAAAATCACATCGTTTGGGTGTTCCTTGTAAGATACACTTTCTTTTTTCGGTGATGGATTTTTGTTTTCTCAATTGTATACATGTATATATTGTTTTGAAGTTATTAATAATTCAGTCCCTATAATTTAACATAATTGATTAACTAACTGTCACAGCTCAAAAACCATCAAATATATTTCAAATTCCTTATAATTTGATTTTAATCCTAATCTGGTTATAGTTCTTTCATACATTCCATGTTTTTCTTTCACTCTATTTTGTTTTTATTTTATGATAAATTGAATAAAGTAAATATAAGCTGATGAAATGGAAGATTTTTAATCAGCAAGGAAAACATCGTTAAAACAAAAGACCGAATTGATTGAAGATGGTGGTTAATGCTCGCAAAAGATTATTTAATTATTTCTAATAGTAAATTGAATGTTTGGTCGGGATGCTCGCAAAAGTTGTAATTACCTCTTTATTTTTAGTTTAGCTTTCACCTTTCATGAAAGGTCAAATTAAGAGCTCATATCCACACAAATAGTCCGGCGGAGCAAGGAAAAAAAATTAAAAGGAGTAAAATTAAAATACCGGAATTGCGTTAGAAATGTACTTCCGGTTGCTTTGTCCGCATGAGTTCGATATCCGTGCCTGACATGCGTGTCCATGAGAATCTCCTTTAATTTCACGAGCAATACGGTTTCATCTTGCAAAGTAAATTGGTTAGACCTCCAGTTTGAAATCCATCTTAATCGACCCATGCCATCTTTTATCTCAAAAAGAGAAAAAAACTTATAAAAAATGCATTAATTCTGGTTGCGAATTGAGGTGAAATCTTATCAGCTTAATATTAGAAATGGAATAATTTAGCTATTTATATAATACATAATATTTGGTAGAGTCGGTATAAGTTAAGGGTGATTTGGATAACGATCCAAGACTCATGTTTATCAAAGACTTTATTCACTTTAAATCGACTATAAATATAAGTTTAGCATGTTGAAAAAAAATTATAAATATATTGAGAGTCATTCTTGAGCTCCTGCCAACCGGAATTGCGTTAGAAATGTACTTCCGGTTGCTTTGTCCGCATGAGTTCGATATCCGTGCCTGACATGCGTGTCCATGAGAATCTCCTTTAATTTCACGAGCAATACGGTTTCATCTTGCAAAGTAAATTGGTTAGACCTCCAGTTTGAAATCCATCTTAATCGACCCATGCCATCTTTTATCTCAAAAAGAGAAAAAAACTTATAAAAAATGCATTAATTCTGGTTGCGAATTGAGGTGAAATCTTATCAGCTTAATATTAGAAATGGAATAATTTAGCTATTTATATAATACATAATATTTGGTAGAGTCGGTATAAGTTAAGGGTGATTTGGATAACGATCCAAGACTCATGTTTATTAAAGACTATATTCACTTTAAATCGACTATAAATATGAGTTTAGCATGTTGAAAAAAAAATATAAATACATTGAAATATGTATTTATCTGTTTATAATCTAGCTAGCTAGTTAAAAATAATTTTAATTGTGATATAGCATAAACTAATTTGATGATATTCTTACAATTAAGATGGGATACGAGACTCTCGCTTACATAATGATTCAAATTCCAAGTTATAGCATTCTAGATCTAGCTAGGACCTCATTTTGTTTTCCGGAGGTATTGAAATGAAATGAAAATATTTCCGAAGAGGCGATGATCAATGTAATATGGTCTGATTTGATCCGATGAGGCGATGATGACAGTAATTAACTCTACCTCTTCTCTGGTGATTTTGATTATTAATTCTCTCTCTTAATGACGTTGTGAGGGTTTACATCTCAAAACTGACAGAGAAACCCTACGTAACGCCGAATGAAAACAGGCTGAATTAGAGTAAAAAAGGATCGCTTGCAAAACTGATTGAACACATTTTACGTACGCTGTTGTCCCAAAACATGAGTGAGAAGCGAGGGCGAGAAACACCGAGAGAATCCTTGCTGCCTGAAAACCCTAGAGTACTAAAAATGCCGAGACCACCGGATAAATCCCTAGATCATACTCGGTTTTTTAAAAGTCCTTGGGAACCAGCCGCACCAGTGGGAAAGAATGCTGTCCATGTTTTTTTGATAATCATAAGAATGCTGTCCATGTTCCTTCCCGTCAATGATTGAGAAGATGAGAAATAAGTAAAAACCTGACCCAGTTGATTTATTAGCATCCAAGTTTATGCACGTCGTATCGTGACAATGATACTCCATGGATCACCTTGTTCCGTACCAAACTACGGTAGCATTCCTTCATCGTCATTTGCCACTAGATTCCCGTCACCTGGACCACAGTGCTAACTAATGCCATTGCTGTCGCTGCTGCTGCTTTGCTCGTATTAGCACTTAGCAGCATGCATAACCGGCGTTTTTCTCAAAACCCACAGACGATGCCAAATATTGTGTTATTTTCTTTATTATTTCTGTCTCGTCCTTTCATTTCCATCTTTTTATTTATATTTGGAATATTGTATGATATGTCCTTGGATCTATAGTCACAGGTGTCCTCCATATTTTGTCCTTTTTGTGTATTTAATTATTATTTAATATTTTTTACCCTGTTAATTGGATTCTCCTCCAATGAAGTTTCCGTGCACGGTTAAACAAAAGGGGAATTAGAGTAAGGGATGTTATATTTAAAAATTTATTTTAAAAAAAAAATATTTTTAATATTAATATATTAAAACAATTTAAAACTGTAAAAAACAATCTAAAGCACAAACAATTTAAAAATTTAAAAATAATATTTAAATACAAAAACAAATATTAGGCATCAACTTTCTTTTGGTTAGCAAATAAAATATATATTGTTTTCTTTCTTGACGATGTCAAAAATGTGTAGAATTTATATAAATACATCAAATTAATATTCAGGTGATGCGATTTTATAGTTATGTTTAGAGTAAGTAAAAAATTTAAAAAACTGATTAAACTTAAAATATTAAAAACATAATTATAAAAATTAAATTATAAAAAAATACATTAAACCCATAAAAATTTTAAAAAAAAAACTGGTTTTATTATATGATTGCATTTAGACAATGGTGAGCCATTGAAAATATTTTAAAGGTTGGATGCTGATTTGTTAAGGAGCATGTTGATTGGTGGCTATTTATTAGATTATAATTATTAACTTAAACAAGAAATTAATCGAAATAGAGAATCTTTTTTTGTTGATTGACAAATAAGTAACTCTATCATGCCCACATTTATTACAACTTCTTCATATTTAATAACATTTTTTTCATGTGCGTGCATGAACATGCGTGCTATATATAAATTTATCTTCGAATAATATAAATATATTGTATAAGTTTGTTGTGGAGATAAATTGAGAGAAAAAACAACGTACACCCTTATTGGACGAATAATATCGAAGCTAGTTTCGATGGAAATGGAAACTCTTATTTTTGTTGGATATTGTTTAACATTAATTGTATGACTTGCAAAGCCAACATCCTAGCTTAAAATTACCCTTCTACATATTTTATTTTATCCAGGTATGAATATGCATGTATATGCACGATGTATGTCAGAGTTGCATTCAGCATGTCAGTAAACATGGTTAAATAAATAAAATGAAAGATGATCAAGGAGATAATTACCAATCCAATTGTCCATTAACCAATTTTTTTAATCTTAAATTTTTTTTACTAACTAGACTGTAGGTTAATTATTTTTATGTTTAATATTATTGTTTTATATTTTTAAATTGCTTTAATATATTAGTCTTAAAATTATTTAAAAAAATATATATTTTTAAATAAAAAATATTTAAAAACCAGTCACAGTCACAGGCACGAGCAGGCTCCTGAGATTCATTTGTTTCCTTGAGTTTCAACCTTCTTGAAAAGCGTACTTATCGACTGCAACTGTATAATACGTACGGGGCTATAATTAATCATAGGCTAAGTAGGCGTTTTGAGGATAACATGGAAATTTAACTTTAATTAGGTCTAATCATGTTTGTGATCACATAACTCACGTCATATGGAAAGAAAGAAAACAAGCTCCGAAACCTGACGCAAGCAAACCTACCTCCAATTTGCACAATCCCTCTATCCTTAATGACTATTTTTTTATCATTGGACCAGAGTCCACTTCTATTTAAATCGAAGGCGATTTTCAATTCACCCACACCCGCTATTATTAGAGGCTAATTTCCATTTAAGGTCTGCATATTTTTTCCACATTTAACATTTTTTATTAAATAAAGTATGTAGTTCATGAAAAAATAAATCCGTTACATTTATCAAACACTACACAAATTACTTTAGGTATAAATTAAATATATTTGTTTTATATATATAGAAATCCGTCGGATTAGAGGATACCACCTGTTTCCATACCTAAATAAGTCATGTACGTACATGGATATAAGAGTCTCTCCAAGTCCTTTTTTATTCAGATAAATGGAAGTGTACCTCCATGGAAGTGGATACAATTTTCATCCAGAAAAAAGAAAAGGCAGCTGAACCCTTTTATTTTTTAAACTTTCTTATTTAGTTCTTGTACTTTTTTAATACAAATATATATAAAAATACATTAATTTCTTCCTGTATTTTTTTCTTGACAAAGAAAAAAAATTATCCTCGTTGAATATTTCTCGCTAATCACAGTTATTGTTATTGACATAATCGTAGAAATGATGTAATACTAATAAAAAATAACTCAGTTTTAGATATTATATTTTCATCACAGCTGAATAATACAAAATAACACATTTTCCTTGAAAAATCTTAAAATATATAAATTGTGTGATAAATAATATTTACAACAAAACTAACAAGCATCCAAGGATAAGAGTGGAAAAAAAAACAGCATTTGTTTAGATAATAAGCATTTAATGATCCACCATGCTCATCGCTGACCCGACGGTGCTATTTTGTTTTTTTCATAAAAAAAAACACATGCACACAGGTAATAACTGATTAATAACTTGTCGAATTTTAGCAAATCACACAGCAACATGTTCTCTAAAGCTTCGAATCAAATTGTACAAATAGAAAAAAAACTTGGAAAAAAAATTAATATGAATTTCATTCATAAGATTCGCAATGCTTTCACTCAAGGGTAAGCAAATAAATTGAATAATCAATTAAATTAAGAAAATTAAAAAAATTAAAAAAATCAAATTAACTACACTCAAGGGTAAGCAAATAAATTGAATAACCAATTAAATTAAGAAAAATTAAAAAATTAAAAAAATCAAATTAATTGATTAAAAAATTATAAAATAAATCTACTTTGGTTTAATTTTGATTTTTTAAAATCTAAAACCAATTAAACCAAACCAAATTGAATCGGTTTAATCAAACCATCACTTAAAAAATATATATAAATAGTATATTAGCTGCCCCTTCCTAAACCTAAATGCATTTTTAGCCACTCCCTTTTCCGTATTCTTTATCTCTTATCTTTTAAATATGTTTTTTTCTCTTCAATGTTCTCTATCTTTCATCTCTCAAACTTATTATTTTCTCCTTTATTTTCTGAGTTTGGAAGCCATTCGGTTTTTTTATTTATCAGGATCTATCCTTTTGAGGGTTAAATGGAGATTCAATTAGTTTAATTATTCATTCAAGTTTCAATTTTTATCTAATTTAATTTAAAACTGTGTTTCTTAAAGAGTATTAGTATGAGTTTAGACTCTTTAGATGGTTCACTTCATTTTCCACCTTGCATTTTTGTTTTGAAGTTACAGGCTCTATGGAGTTTCATTTGATATCAGTACTCTTGTAGTTTAGTGAAATAAGATCTTCATGTTCTTGACTCGAATGTTATGGCTTTGTGGTGCTTGTAGTTCATTTTTTCCTTACTTGTCAAATTCTCTCTAGCATCCTGATGCTGTTTCATTCAATCTTTGTGTGCTTGTAGTTCATTTTTTCCTTCCTTGTCAAATTCTCATTAGCCTTCGGATGCTGTTTCATTCAATTTTTGTTCTCTTGTTGAATTTATGCAGGGTCTTTAAGGTATTGTAACTGTTATATTAATCCGTAACTTCTTTCTTATTTTCATTTCTTTTATATTAAGATTAAATTAAGCTATTGTATTTATTGTTCTTTTAGGTTATTATGAAAAATATGGTCAATAAAAAGCCTACAAAAACTCACTAGAATAATTTTAGTTTGAACCTGTTTAAACTGAATTGAAATTAATCGGTTTGAATTAATTTTCAATTTAATTTAGTTTAAAAACTTAAAAAAAATTAATTTAATTATTTAATTTAATCTAAAACTGACCCAACTAAACATATTTAGCCTTAAAATATCAGTACATCACCGGTCGAAATTTCCCAACACGTTCTTCGTCAAATTCCATGATTTAATTTTCTATTAGTTCTTTAATCCTCATGGCAGGCTAAAATGTTTCCAAATCATAAGCAGAATCACGTTGGGTTATGATATAGTTTATTCTTCTGCTGGTGGGAAATATTTTATTGGACTTTTTTTCTATCAACGTCATTTTGGGTCTTTATAATATTGTTAACACAATTTTTATTTAATCACGACATTTCATTTGTTAGCATTGTTTAAGACCTAAAAGTTGATTTATGAAATCGCGATGCATGAAAAAAATAAATAAATAAAGTGTTCACTCTACATGCCACATTTTTATTGATGAATCATGCTAATAAACAGAAATTTTTCATTAAACAAAATGTTTTTTCTGCATAGGAACAAAACTGGATGGTTTATATGTGTTATGGGTTTGATTAAAAAAATCAAAATATTCAAAAATATTCAAAAATTATTAATATGTTTTCAAGAAAAAAATAAAAAAAAAATACAAGATTTAACTTGATATAACATAATTTAGTTGGCTTAACAAGTCAAAAAAAAAATACTATACAATAAAAAAAACTTTTGTCTAAACAAATTTTAAAATAACATGTGTCTTTTTTAAAATATCAATATGATAGTATATTGAGTTAATTCAAGACAACCTGGATTAATATATAAAAATCATTATTCATACCATGAAGTTGTGATGACTTTGTAAAACATAAATAAAAAATTTAAATCAACTTGTCAAATTAAAATCTTACAATCGAGATAACTTAATAAAAGATAAATTAAAATAAATTATAAAGTTTAATTTTTAATAAATTAAATATTAAAAGATAAAATTAAAAATAAAACAATTAAAAATTGAGACAGGAAAAGACCCGAGTCAATCATCAGACATGTGATTCGGGCTATAAAATTAAAATAACTGCTAGTTATAGAAATTCTACTTAATAACTTAAACTTTTAAATTAATAACTTAAACTTTTAAATTAAAATTATTCTTTGATAAGGTATTAAAGTTTTGATAACTAAATAGTTACGGGTTAAGTTTTATTATTTTTATTTTAATTAATAAAAACAAGTGCAAGATACCACAAGTCTATGCTAATTTGAAGTTTATACAGTTTTTATTTGAGAAACCTGTCAAAAAATAATATAAAATTATTTTTAAAATATAATTCAACAACTTGAGTTTTTATGTTTGAGATGGTTATTTAATAATAATTTAATAAAAAAATAAAAAAATTGATTATATATAAATTTAGTATTAAAAAAATACTAAATTACATAAAATTTAAAATTATATAAAAAATATTATTTCAAACTATTGTACTACGTGAGGCTAGGAAAATAGTGGTCTGTCTTCCTTAATTAGTTTGCAAGAATAACAATAATAATACACTATATTGAGATAAAAAAAAAAAACCAATAAAACATTTTATAACGATAGAGGAATTACTGACAGCATCTAAATCCCGTTTTACATTTCCTGGCTTCAGAGGATGGCCAAAATGAAAAATATTCATTGATCAACGGCATAAATAAGATTCCTAATCATCCAATCGTGTTTACCCCAGCCATCAGCACTCAAAAACGACGTATTACCCGGGAAAACCCACATCGTCACCCTCTCTCACCGGTAGCGCATTTTAGCACTTACCAATTCCTATTGGAAATCCCCATAGTACTTTAAAAAACCACAAAAATCCCCGCACCCCGAACGTTAAAACCGCCCTCTCCACTCCCTCTCTCGTCTCTAATTCTCCATACCCTCCACTTCTTATATAAACTCCCTCTTCCCGGCGATTTCCAAACTTTTTTTTTTCCGAGAAAATTCAAGATTCCTGAGAAGCAAACAGAAAGTTAGGAAGAGAGAGCTTGTAAACGGAGCTCGTGAGAGAGAGTTTTTTCGATCAATGGTGTATTCT
This sequence comes from Populus euphratica, assembly GCF_000495115.2. Taxonomy (NCBI): domain Eukaryota; kingdom Viridiplantae; phylum Streptophyta; class Magnoliopsida; order Malpighiales; family Salicaceae; genus Populus; species Populus euphratica. The sequence continues at coordinate 5,634,414 of NW_011499845.1, read as the reverse complement.
GTTGAAAGAGAAGAAGTGTTATGGCAATGGGACAAGAGAGATCAAAACTGCCGCTTCATAATTTTGATCTTCCTTTCTTGAAGTGGGGGAATCAAAGACACCTCCGCTGCATGAAACTTCCCGACTCCAACACCGCCGCCGACGCCGCCGTTCGGGACAACAAGAACGAGAACAACGGAGGAAGAATCTCAGTTGAGCGAAACCGTAGCAGCAGTCGATCTCCGCCAAGGAAATTCGGAAATTATGATATCCGGCGGTTCAAGCCGCCGAGGGAGAAATTCGGCGGAGTGGAGGAAGGGATTGATGAGGTGAGGGAGAAAATCATGCTTGATCTGAAAACGGCGGCGAATGAGATGAAAGACAAGATTTTGAGGAAAGAAGTCTCGGATGATGATAGTGAAATCGAAGAGGAACGATCTCTTCAATCTCAGTCCCAGTCGCCGCTCAGGGCTGTCGTTGCGGCGGTTGAGGAAGCACCGGCGGAACCGGAGGTGAGGCCGTGGAATCTGAGGACGAGGAGAGCGGCAATTGGTGGAGGTGGGAATTCAGTTCTAGGGAAAGTGAGTAGTAATAATTGTTCACCTTTGAGAAGCGACAGTGCTAAATCGCCGAGATTAAGAGGAGATAAGAGAGAGAGAAGGGAGAAGGAGAGAGCGAAGTTTTCAGTGCCGTTATCAAAGAAGGAGATTGAAGAGGATTTCATGGTGATGTTGTGCCAGAGACCTGCTAGGAGGCCCAAGAAACGGCCCAGGATTGTGCAGAAGCAGATGGATGTAATTAAATTCAGAAATTTTATTGTGTAAAGTTTTTTTATTTTTGTTTTGGGGATTAAAAATTTGGTTTTTTTTTTTTTTGGCTTGCAGGCTTTGTTTCCTGGTTTGTGGCTAGCGGAGATTACCGTTGATACCTATAAGGTGCCGGAGTTGCCGGAAAACGGAAAGGTATAGTTGTCGTGTTTAATTAGCAGTTCTAGCGGTCGATTGGTTGATGAGAGAATGTAGGACGATGAAGAAAGACAATTAAGATTTTGAATTTTGCGTAATTTTTGTGTTAATTTGATTGTTGAAGACGAGGTTGCCGTTAAATCAGTCCATTTGTTGTATAAGTCTAGTGAAATTCACAAGTTTTGTTCTCTTGTTTTCCTTTTCCTGTTCGTTCTTGAATAACAAATAGGGCATTCTGAAACTTTTAAATTTATTTTGTTCTTGTGTTAATTAGTTGTTGAAAGCTCAGTTGGGTGGTGGGATTAGTTTTGTCTTCATTGTTATAGGTGAAGTTCCAGAGCTTTTATTCCTTTTCTATTCCGTTCCCCATTCTTTCTCAACTACCAAACAGGGAAATTAGGTTTTGCTTCATTTAATGAGTGATTATTTGATTTTTGATTCCGTGATTTCATTGTTTCTTGAAGTTCCTGAGCTTAAGTATCCTGGGCCTTTCATATTGCAGAGGTAGCAATGCTAGTGGTGGTCTTGGTGCGAGGTTCAAATCTCAAGCCTTCACTTTGCTGACTGCTCTGGTAACTTTATGAACCTGACAAGTGGTGTACAAGAGCAGTCTGGTAACTTTATGAACCTAACAAGTGGTGTACAAGAGCAGCCTTCATCCCTGTGACATTGGGGATTTCTTAGAAGAGTTTATATTCCTGGTGACACATTGAAATGTTAGTTCAGTTGTTTTGAAATGCTAATTTTGTTTTCATTAATTATAATCTTTTCAGTCAGAATAATCTCCTGTAAAGAAAGGGCAATAAGATGTTCCAGAATGAAAGGAATTCCTTGTTCTGTGAGCTCCTTTTTGTTGAGGCGCTTGCAGGTTGATGTTAATGAATGTGATTTTCAATTTTTAATATGGTGCTGCCGGTTTGTGCTAAAGTTTACATTAAGCATCAATTCCTTGGACATTCTCAACTTTTCTGATATACTCCAAACAAGGTTGCCCTTGATGAAGCAAAATATGTGTGACGAATGAGGGCATTGTTGCTTGAGAAGAATGAGCTTGTTGTAGAAATGATTTTAGGGTTGGGTAAAGCTCTCCTCACATGAACTGCAAGCCTCAGCAGTTGCTGGATATGAGAAACTGTATCTTGCCTTGCAAGCATGTTCATTCAGCTGATGCATGTTTGAAGGTAGGTTCACTGTGCCCTTTTTGGTTGCCTCGATCCTAAACTAACACTGCTTGTTACTTTCATCTACTAGTATGGCTGCAGCTCTCGTGTTCATTGATTATTCATGTTCGAATAAGTTTGGATTACATCTTACTAGCAGTTGTCGACCAATTCAAGGTTTGACTTGCTCACCCATTAGATGCCAATGGTTCTCCTCTCAACCTTGGATACTAAATTGTGGATCGTTCTCTAATTGGAAAGGAAAGATTGCACAAAATGTGATGTTGTACGATTGTATCGTAGATTATTGTTGCTTCATGTTATCTGTTTCACTAGACGTGTGATGAAACTAATCGTTGTGTGACGTTGGGTGCTGGTACTGGGACGTTACCCGATTTTTCTACCCTTCCTCTCCGAGGATGGTTTGCAGCTGAAGTGAAACTGTCCTCATCTCTTCGTTTTCCAGGACGTGATCCTGAGGGATTGGGATGGTGATGGTTTGCACAGGTTCCTTCATCATCCTCTGGATCTAATGATTCAGAATAAGTGATTTGGGAATTTGGATCCTTGTTTTTATGGTAGTTGATGCTTCTAAGAATGTATTGTTCATGAAACATCATGAACAATTCTCTGAACGAAAAGAAATGCTTCTACCGAGAACGTTAGAGGATGGTTTTTTATTGAAAGTATTTTAAAATAATATTTTTTTTTAAATATATATATATATATATATTTAAAATCAACTCATCACAAATAAAAATATAACAAAATATTTTAAATTAAAAAATAAAAATTTTAAAAATATTCCACACACTATATTATCTTAATGTACTGGTCTGACATCGGAACAAGGAGCGCGGGTTCGTCCCTTGGCTAGGGTTACTTGTATAGCCCTTCTTGACCGTTAGTAAAACGTGTGGAAATTGGACACGTTGTCTTCTTTGTATATTTTGCTCTCTGATGGTAACTTTTTGCGCAGGGCCTAGAAGTAATGGCATAAGTAGTAAGGACGCACGGGCGATGGACCGAGTGCAAGGGCAGTTCATTGACTCTCCAATTGACCATGAACACGCGTCTGTTTTTATACGGGAATGCTTTTCTTCGATTTAGGGCCCTGGTGGCTTAACCTTTGGTCCTTCAATTTCACCTCGCATCCGGGTATGGCCCACTGTTCGGAGTAATTTAGAATCCAACTCGAGTTCAGCCGTGTCTCTCTCTTAAGGTATTTTATCCTCTTTTTACTATATATCAATGCGGAGAGCATGCCTGTAAGTTACCTATCTACATTCTCCTTTTAAATCCCTGTCAGTTAGGTACCGTGGATTTTGAATATTTAAATCCATTGCTATCCTTGCCTTCAATTTCGGATTCGTTCAAGCGGGAGGACTTTTTGAACCAGCAGATACCCACGAAGCACCCGTCCAGGCCTCTTTTTTATTTATTTACTTAAATTGACCTCTTTGAATAAAATATAAACTTAAGAAGGGAACTGTATTTCCATCCGTAATGCATAAAATGGACCCGGAACATGATGCTGAAAAATAAATTATAACTCGACAGTATAAAAGGAAGTCGCGATTCAAAAAACGCATAGGATAGGGCGGTGTACGGTGATGCGTAGGGTGAATCCCACCTGCTCCCGCGTCTGACTCCGGTCAAACAAGATCGGGTTTTATCTGTTTTTAGATTAATCCCAGTTAAATAATTAAAAAAATCCAATTCAAGGTTAAACCAGATAAAAATTCAATCTAGTTGGATCAGGTTTATATTGAATAACTAACGGATCAGGAAGAATTGACATCCTTGCAATTAGCATTCGACTGTGCTTTGGTCTCCTGCATATTGTTTCATCTTGTTCCGTGGATCGAATTATTATTAAACTATGGAGGTAAAATATCGTATCTATTTTTATAAAATATTTAAGATGGCTATATTGTTTCTCTATATTTAGCTCCACGGTTAACATTGACAAATGTTCTTGAATACGTGAATTTTTTTAAAAAAAATTAAAAATTATTTTTGTAGATTGTATTTTTTAATATTAAAATAATTAACAATTTAGTTTTAATTTTTTTATTTTATCTTTCTATAAAATTAATATGGTTTGTAAATTTTTCAATATAACTTAGATTGTTCCAATTTACAAGTTTTGTAAAATATTTTTTTATTTAATTAAAAAAATAGTTTAGATAATAACCATATTATTCAATTTTATAAAATAAAATAAAATAAAATATAAAGGAAGTGGAGAAGTCATTGCTCGCCACACCTATTATTGGTAGTTCATAATGTTATGCTTCTTTTAAAAAGAAAAAATTTGGATATTTTTTTCAAACTTGTTTTAATTGGTTTTATTTTTAAAATTAAAATGGTTGATATTTTCGCTCTGTAATTTATTTTATTTATTTTACTTTTGTATGGAGTTAGTATGGTTTATGAAATTGTTAAGGCAATCCAAGTTGTCTTAGTTTGCGGGTTTGGTGAGTTTTTTTAATTAGATTTTATTTTTTTATAGTTTATTTTTTCTCTCATATAGTTAAGAGAAAAATAGTTTTAGAAAAAAGCCTTGTTATTAAAATTGATAAAAAAAAATAAAGGGTGTGGAAAAACATGGATTACAGTAGACAATAGTAATCTACAATGCACTACTTTTTTCTCTTCTTTTGTATGATTTCTTTTTCATGTTTCTTTTTATCAATTTAATTTTTAAAATTGAGATGGTTAAAAATTTGATTTTATAATTTATTTTCTTTTATTTTGCCTTTGTACGAGGTTGACATAATTTGCGAGTTTATCGAGTTAATTTAGGTTGCTCGAGTTTATAAGTTTGATAGGTTTTTTTTATTTGAGCTTAACATTTTTATGGTCTATTTTTTTTCCTTATATAGTTGAGAAAAAATTAGTTTTAGAAAAAAAATCACGTTATTAAACTTTATTAAATAACTGAAATCAAAAGGTGTTGAGGAATCACTATTCATCCACACCTATTGTATTATGGGTTATAATAATAATCCATAATATTTTGTTTTTTGTTTTATTATGATTTTAAAAAAAAATATTTTTGTTAATTTTATTTTTGGTATTAAGATGGTTGAGAAATTCATTTCTTGATATGTTTCTTTTTATTTTGTCATTCTATAAAGTTAACGTGGTTTGCAGTTTTATCACAGTAATTCAAGTTAACATGGTTTATGAGTTTAATGGAGTGTTTTGTTTTTAATTGAACTTGAATTTTTAAGCTTTATGAAGTTCATAGATCTATTCACAGGTTTAGTTGGCTGGCCTGGTTTCGAGGTTTGACAAGTTTATTTTTTTTTAAATTAGCTTTTTTCTCCTTTTCTATTTTAGCCTTAAAAATTGAGTTAGTTAGAAATTTAACTTCATAATTGGATTTATTTCATCTTTTATGATGTTATCGTGGTTTAAAAAAATATCCCAGTATTGCATTAATATTTTATTTTTGTTATTATGTATTTAAATAAAAAATATTTTTTAAGAAAAAACAAATTATAATCCTAGTAGAGTTTGTGACTTGTTTCAAAGGTTTAATATGATATCCTAATTACTTAATTCACGAGTTTAACAAGTTCATCTATTAACCATATATGTTTTTTTTTGTCCTTTAACTATTTATTTTTAATTTTATTATTTAATATTGGATTGATAAAAAAATAAATTGCATAATTAATTTTTGTTTGCTTTCTATAAAGATAACTGTCTAAAATTAAATGTTCATTTTTAGGTTGATGCTTAATTTTATTAACTTTTATTTTACCATGTAATTAAATAAAAATAAGTTATTAAACTCAATAGAATCGATGAACCATGTTGTGAGAGGATTGAGATCGTTGCAATATGTAATTGTCTCAATATTTTTTTTAAAATTTTTTATCTTGAAATTATTTTAAAAAATAAATAATGTTTTCAATGATTATTAATGTCACATTAGAATCATCAATTTAAGTTGAGTTATCTCCTATATAGTTTAATTGGAACTCAAATTAGATAAATAGTTAAATATAAAAGTTTTAAAATTGACTTACCTTATAAGTTTAATAAGGTTATAAAAAATTCGTTATTCTTTTGATTTTTTTATATATTTTAAAAAATTTAATTCGAGCCTTAACAATATACTAGTCCTAGCTAGTTGTCGTTGGAAGTTAATTATTGTCTTCAACACGAAATTTTATTGACAAAGAATAGTCCCAGAATTAAAGACCGTGGGAGATGACCTTGGAGGACTTATTATTATTATTATTATTATTTAAATAACACGACTAATTTACTCTTCCGTACAAGCGAGAATAATAAAAACAACCAGTTGCACAGTCAATTAACTCATCAAAAGTTGTCGAGTTAATAAAGATATGTTTTGAAATGTGATAGTAGTTTTTTTTTTTTAAAGTATTTTTAATATTAGTATAAATATATATTAAAATGATATGAAAATATAAAAAATAAAAAAATATAAAAAAATTTTAAAAATACTTTTGAAATTCAAAAATAAATTATAACTACCTATTTGAGAACATAACAGAGAGAAAAAAAAATCACGACACGTACAGGAATAACAAAATCATTATTATTTGCGCTTGTTATTCTGGATCTGTGTTTTTAAACGGGACAAGTTAAACGAGTCACGGATGACATTTGCGTGTTTATACTGTAAACAACTAGTTAGTTGATGGCTTTCAAATGGTTAATCAAGAGTTTATCATGAAGAAAAGGAAAGGGAAAAAAGAAAAAAGAAAAGAAGGAAGGCAATAGAGATGGTGGCTGCAGCATGCATCCCTCGTCCAAGGAAATCACAGGCACTAAATTCTCTGATGCTATGCTAGCTTGTATGTCACAGTGGGCCTAAGTTCCCTATGCATGTGAGAGATATCAGAGATTGGAAATGGTCAGCGATTGGAAACGGTCCTGGTTTCTTGGTAAGACTTGTGACTTGAGACCTGCTTGCATAACTGGGCCTAATCCTCGAGAAGAAGAAGAAGTCACCACATCCATTTCGCACACTCATGATTAACCTTGGTTTGGCTGTTTTTAGGCGGGAATTTTTTATGCGTGCATTCTGTTTCAGGAAGGAAGACTGTGCATCTCTATCAAAGAGCTATGGAGTAGATAGGTCGTTCCAAAAATTCTTCTTTTGAAAAGTCCAGTTAAAATATGGCTAGCTTCTATTGGCGTTGGGCGTTTCCAGCTAGGTTGGGCTATAATGGGCCCTCAGCCTAAACTTTTGTAACATTGCCCTTGATTGCCAGGCCCATGGATTGTCCTCTCACAATCCCATCTGTTCTTAGCAGAATTTGGTCCTAAATTCTATTCACCATACAAAAAATTATATGTAAAGCTGTTATTTATTTATTTATTTTATTATTATCGTTGTCATTGATTGTTATGATACAAGGACATGTGTTCGTTTTTCTTGTACGGGACTAGATTTCTTTCAAGTCGAATCTTAGCCAAAGCCACACACTGACATTATATGGCGATGCCCTCAAAAATACTAATGTTAAGCAATAAAAGAGTAGTTAAAAAAGAAAAACCATAACGTTCCTATGTAGCTTTGGATCTCCAAGTATTTTGGAGAGCACAATTGATGTTCCGGGCCAGGCGTGCTAGAGCTGGATAACATTTGCGGGAATAAGCAATATCCTACCACTATGACAGCTAGATTTTCTTCTTCGAACTCTGGTAACGATAATGGAAGCCGAGTCCATGGGTGGAAGGACCAAAAGCTTGCAGAATTGCTGTATTAAAAGCTGAGAAAGTACACAACTATAAGAGGAGAATGATTTAAAAAGGGAAGCTGAAATGTTCACTAATGAAATATCATTTGTGTGGAAATACTCACCAAATTAGGCAATTAACGTAGAAAATAAAAAGGATAGGCAAAATAATACAACAATTTTTTTTTTAATGAAATAATATATTTTTAAATGTTATGATTTAAAAAAATAATATTTTAAAACTGCAATAATTAATTGATATCACAGTTTAGAACCTCTACATCAATTAGATTCCAGTGCAAGTCACGAAGGGAAATTTTGTTGTTGAGGAAAATGATCAATAATCATTTCTTAGTCTCCTTTGACCTTTCGTATCCTCCCTTCTCTGGACTAGGGTACAATGATAGCAATTAATGGGATGATAATTTCGAAGGAGAGGCAGCTAACTTGCATCTACTAGGACTTGTAGCAAATGAAACCAAAAATGGATAAAGAATCGTGAAGACAGGCCATGGCGAGCCTCGGCCAACTTAACCTTGTCAAATGTATCAGGATCACAACTGTAAACGCCCATGGCGCCATCATTTTCACGTCCATCACGATGGTTTGATATATGCAGCTGGAAACTCGAACGAATTAATACTAAAAGTGCAGCAAGGTTGTTGGGTAACCAATCATATCATACAACTTTGAGGCTCTCCTTTCAACTCTCAAATCAACGAGGTTAATTAGGCGTGTCTTCATTCATAAAGATGGGAAAATTTAGATAAGAAAAGGACGTTTAATTTTGGGAATTTCCCTGTGCGCGAAACCAACAATAGAGGTTGAAAAATATGTGCAAAGATGCTGTACTAGGCCACTAGCTTTTATCTATCTATGTAATATTATTGTTGTTGATATGAACCAGGGTTTCTTGCAATTCACAGAGCTTGAATCTTCAAGTTCGCTAAATTTCTTGAAAATTTTAGCTAAATTTCTTTATTTTCGCAGAGATTGTTGGTGGGCTCAAATGTCGTGTCTGCTTTCATGAAGTGGTTGTGGTCTCTGAAAGCCACTGCCAAAACAGGTTTGAATCTCTGAATCTACTGCCACATTTGCTCCTTTTGTTCTGTTCTGTTTGTTAGCTGGTTTTGGGCTTATGAAATTTTCATGGGTAGTGATCTCTGGCCGTCCAATGAAGAAGCTTGAGAGTGGGTATACTGTGGAGACGGTGTTTGATGGAAGCAAGCTTGGGGTTGAGCCCTTATACTCTGTGCAGGTGCTGCCCAGCGGAGAGCTTTCTATTTTTAAAATGTTTTATTGTTGCTTTTATTATCTTTTCCTGCTTAGAAATAGAAACGTTTATTTAATAGCGCTTTAAAAGCCTGGTATTTTTTCAAAACTTTTTAAAAATGAGTTCTTTTTGTCCAAACTTTTAGATTATTGTACCAAAGTTTTTTTTTTTTTTTAAATCAGAAATACTGACCAAATCCTTGGACATATCTAGATAATGGTACTTCTAGTTCTAAGTGGCTTTGAATAACGTTCCAGGGTGGTTGACAGAAAGGTATTATAAAAGAATAATAATATAAGATGCCCCATACTGATGAGGTAATGCAGATCGGACAATGTTAAAGGTGGTTAAGAAAGCTAAGGCAGAACCAACAGGAGAAACTATTAGTATTATTTGGGTCAGAAAAGCTCAAGGGGGGCCTCTTAATCATTCATTTTTGATTCCTGAATGGAACCACTTCATACTGTTTTGTCTTGAATCAGCAAACACAGAACAAAAGGACCAGAAGAACTCACGGACCCTGTAATAGTATGGTTAAATCGAGCCATCTTCTTTATTTAATTATGTACAAAAGAAAAGGACAAAAGAGGCCTCAAATCAAGTTCAAAGGAACAAAAGAGAGCCACAATTAATCAATTAAGCTACTAAAAACCAGAAAAAGAAAAGAAATCAAAAGATAAAAAGAAAGAAAAGCATGGATAGGGATAACAGTGAAAGAGAGGAATACCTTGTTCATCTGTCTCCCAAAGCGATTGCCATGTTGATAGGCAGGCATCGACAACAGTCACCATCATCCAAAAAATCACGACTCCTTCTCCCTGGTACTGTAGTTTTCACTTCCCAGAAGTGATCAACACTTGTAGTGGTCGAGTTTCTTCTTTGAGATCTAATCATTTCTTCGCTAGAATTTTCTTTCAATTTACAGACTATAATTAATCACATGCTTATCCACGAACCAAAATGATAACAGCTGAATACACCTGTGCTTGAGCCACCAACTACTAAAAACAACAAACAATCATCTCTTCTTCTTTTTTACCTTACCGTTACAAAACAGCGAACCTAAACCAAAAAGATTGACTGTTCCTCTGGAAATGTAAGGTGGTGGTATATTCAAGACAGGACTAATTCTGACACCGTTTCCATAAGAACCACATTTCCTTAACAGAGGGGGCTTCTGCTGTGAATTGTAAGAATAAAATGCAGCAGAACTGGGTGCCGATGATTTTCTACTTGGAACAGAAGCTTGTTTCTGCAATTGAGGCTTTTGAGTCTCCTTGGATAACATTGCTTGTTTTGGAGGATTTGGAGCTGACCCAGTAGAGTTGCTTCTTGAAAGAAAGTGTAGCGATCGAATGAGGCCTTTGCTTCTGGTGCTATCACAATTCAGACTATTGCTTCTCTTGAACTGCCAAAAAGATTTCGATGCGGGCTTTTCATCTGCATCAAGACTCATTGACAAGAATTCTTTCAGTTGCTTCTTCTCCGTAGTCTCGGAGCTGTTTTGCTGAGGCTGAGAGATCAAAGACTTCAGCTGATCAGTATCTTTAGAGGAAATGATATGTTTCTTGATTTCGACAGGCAGGATCTTGCCATTTGAGAAGAGCTCATCAGCAGAAGACAATTCTTGAACAAATCTGTTGCCAAAGCAGAAATCGAAATCAGAATCCAACAGAGATGAATCTAATCTACGATGGTAATGATCTTCAATGGAAACAGCATCTGTTGTTTGGTTGATATCATGCGAAAAGGAGATTCTTGGACTGATTCCCGCGCTTGAAATCTCCGAGCAGACATCTATAGCCATATTAAGGACACTTCACCTCTTCTGAGGTAGAGCAAGAGCTTTTGCGAGTCTAGCTTCCCATTTCTTGAAAGCGCGCAAAAACTTCAAAAAAGAAGAAGAGCAATAAATGCGACAGATTTGGAGTCAAGAAAGAGCCAAAGAGGGGAAGAGAGAAGAAATTATGGCAATTGAAAGTCAGAAATAGCAGCTTTAGCTCTTGCTTTATGTCTAAACTAGGAGCATCTTGTTCCAACAGCGGAGGATCGATCGATAATATATATAGTGGAGCAATCTTGAAGCAGTGTAAAACAATTGATGCCGAGGAAGAATAAAAAGAACGAAAGTAGAATTTAAGCACCGAAAGGCTAGAAAAGAATACCTCTCTAGGATGGTTTCCAAAGAGGCAACGACACTTTCACTTTTAAGAACTGCCTATAGCCCAAATGAGATTGAGTGAGACCTTCTCGCTTTCATCTTCTATACAGTAGAAGCTTCTCTATGGGGTACAATACATGTATAAAAGCACGCTCACATGAACTTTTAGGCTACACCAAATCATGATCAAGGAAAAAAACAAAAAAACTTAGTGGCAACCATCTCACTACCATAGATTTTTCGTTATTGTTTATTGGGAAACGGGATTGATCTACTTATTGCTGGATTGGTTAACAGTGAAACTGAAGTAGTTTAAGTAAAATAGACGTGCAATAGCATTGAACCTTGTAATCTATCAGTATCAGCTTTTCTTCTTATAAGTAGAGTTTACCACTTTTTTCCTACAATGAAAATGCCTTATCATATATATTTATTTCCTAATTATATCATTTCAATTTCCTTTTCTAAGTAAATAGTAAATGCTGTTGTGAAGTTACTGACTAATTGTTGGAGACATGAGGAGATGATAATTGAGAGGCTAGCCAATTATGTGGCTATCGAGGTAGGGTCCGTCGGGTCCGTCGGCAAATAATTGACTTGGGCAAGCATTATACCCTCCAATTTTTGGAATTGCTTGGTGTGATAGCAACCCAAGCTTCATTCTTGAAGGCACTGTCATGTTTTGCATTATATGTATGCTGGGCTTTGGCTCAACAACGTAATGACACGGATATGACTGCCTAATCTAATGCCAATAGATCCAAAGTAAGGTTGTATTTTCTTTTTTCGCAAAGGCAAAAACGTGACGTGTCACCAAAGACCCAACCAGTCCTTCCAGGAAAACGGTGTGCAACACCGACAAGTTACTTCCCTTTGAAACTCATCCTCAGCAAAATAGCATGAGGTTAGCCATGCATTGAGAGGAGGAGAAAACTGAGGACTGAATTATTCTTTGGTTACTGGGCTTCGATTGTAGCTATAACTTGGCTGTTCATGTTTGACAACCTATGATATAGTTCTTGTTGACTGCCAACTTATTGAAACAACTTGTTTTTTCTCTATCATGTTGGTTTTCTTTGAGAATCTAAGTTTTCAAAGGAAACGTTTGAGATTTAGAAGAGAAAAAGAAAAGATCAACAAGAGAGAAGGGAATCCCACCTTGCACTGTCAGAATGTTAATATTATTGGTTAGATGCATCTGCCAGGTGGCAATCTGGGTATACCGGAAACTAAGATCTAGAGGCAATGGACTGCCCTTGTCAGCTTTCTGAGTATTATTCATTCCTCTGCCACATGTTACATGTCCGATCTGATCACGTTTTGTTTTTTGCACCCATTTTGGCATCTCCTAGGAAGTTTTGCACACTGCAAGTGCAATTATGAGAACCAGAACTGTCTGTCCATTGCACGTATACATAGCATGAGCAACATGTACACCATCTGATTTCCATCACCAAGGCTACAAGGTAGTGCCCTTCTGCTCAGCAGAAATTGAGGCACGTCATTGTCCAGAGAAACCTGGGAAATTTTATGCATTTTTATGTAATTTTATTTATTAAAGATAGAATAATATTTTTAGTTTAATCTATATATATTTTATATGTATTTAGATTAAAATTGAACACTTATAATACATAGACTATTCAAAATTATAATTTTTATTTTGTGTTTTATCTTAATTATTTTCACAAGAAGAAGGGTATACAGGATAAATTGAGAATTAAAGTCCAAGATACATGGGCACGAATTTGAATGATGTGCAAGAAATTGGGACTAGAGCTATCATCTGAGATGGTGAAAATGAATCTATAACTTAACTAAGCATTCATTAAGGGCGCTCGCTTTAGTATCTTGTGCTCGAATAGTTTCGACTGTCTGTAATAGCTGGAGATAATATGAGATTATTGGCTTGCTGGTTTGGATTCGTTCCGCTTTTATGTGCACGTCTATTAATTAAAGAGATATCGTCCATAAAGTAAGAGAGGAAAGAAATGACAACAATATAAATCTAGTCACATCCTTACATAAAACCTTGTAGAAGGGAAAATTGCCTGGATTAAATACCCTTCTAAAGATATCATGTGAGGAATCTTGGGCTGGATTTCCTTCCTCGACTATAATGGAGCAAAGGCTCATAAAAGAGAAGCGCCTTCGTAGGATACAACCCAACACAAAATGCTATTCATTGTCCCGTCTTCAGAACTTCATTTCAAGCCAATTCAATTAATTATCAGGCTTCAACTAGACTTTAACAGGATTATGTCTTGGATGCCCCGCCCCCTTTGTGGGCCCTAATGCTTTAATGTCTATCCACGCCCTCGTTTTTCTTTCCCAAAAAAAAAAAATCATAATCAAAATATAGAAAGGTACCTTTTTCAAACAAGTATATAATTTTACTTTGTGTATAGTTTTCAAAAGGTAGATTTATACTCGAAGTTTGTTTTTAGAGTGCAGTTACCGTAAATAGGTCTTTGTCACTGATTCGATGTTGAATCGATCAACTCTGACTTAAAATCTTAAGCACTTGACAGTCACGCTAGCCATGGACTATGAAAGATTTTGAAAGAATAAAAAAAAAAACTTGATCACCACAAAGATGTACTGAAAATGTTCTATTCATATGCTTGTAGTCGTTAACAGGCATTTTAGCTAGCATCCAAGTAGTGTATATACCTCCATTTCTTCTTTACTTTAAAAGATTTACTGTTAGAATCTGTCCTTTACAGCACATAAATAAATAAAGAGTAAATTCCAAAAAAATTGAAAATGTATCTCTTTATTTTCTGCCGGATTCGAAACAAAACATTAGGTTCTTGCCAGCAGTTTGCTTCCAGTACTATTTGAGATATACTAGTTGTCTGTTCGATCTCCAATGCCATTTTTGTTTCTTCATCATTTAAGGTGTTGTATCCTGTGGCCATACCAATCTCTATGACTGGATTTTTACTCGTATTTTCATGGATTTCATTGAAGTTTGCTTGATCACAGTCAGAGTTATTCAAGCAGTAACCAGCAAAAACGGTTCTCTAATATACCCAAGTGTGCTGATATATTCGAAACTCTTTTGAATGTATACAGGTAGTTTAGGCTAAATATGATTTAAATTCATATACAATACCGGATAGGCAATGCGAGTGCTCTCCATATAGAAGCGCACTATAAGCTTCTACAAAAAGCAATACAGAAATTATCTCCTGCAGTTATCTTCTCTCTCATAGTTCTTTGATAATTGTAGCATGGTATCAGAGCTGTTTCTTCGATTGTACTTGTTCCATCGATTTCACAACCTCAATTTTCTTCTCGGCCAAGCTTCTCTATCACTATTAAATTAAACCCGAAAAATTATGTTGACTGCAGGACTCAATTTGAGCCACTGCTCAACTGTCATAAATTAAAAGAATTCACTAATGGAACCATCCCTGCCCCCCTCCTCTTATTCCAAACTTCAGGACCTCAACACTTGAGTCCAATCCTGCTTATGACTACTGGTTCAGGAAGGATCAAACTCTGCTCTCTTGGATTCATTCTTCTATTTCTGAGGAAGTATTTACTTATGTGGCTGGATTAAAGACTTCCTCTGAAGTATTTACTACCCCTGATGATCCTTCACGGTCTCATCCTGTTTCCTCTAGTTCACAAGATACATAAACAAGTTGTCCTCCTCTTGGCATGCAGTATCAGCTTCTAATCCTGAAGGTTTATAGTTGTGTGCTGATCTTCATCCAACTAGGACTGCTGCCAGCCGAACCAGTATTGAGTCTTCACCGTCACAGGTTGTGAAATGGACCCGCACCATGATTCTGAGGCCTTCAACCCTCTAAAAGCATTCTTATGCTGTGGTGTCCAAGAAAGACCACTACTGTTTCAGAACCTCAGTCCTTCAATAAAGCTAACAAAAGTGTAGAATGGCGTGCTGCCATACAGGATGAATTCGACGCTCT
>NW_011499845.1:5568537-5619188 GCF_000495115.2 Populus euphratica | reverse complement strand
AGGACGAATTCGCCGCTCTTATCTCCAACCGCACCTTGTCTCTTTTTCCAAAACCACCTGAAGCAAATGTGGTGGGAAATAAATGGTCGTACAGAATAAAGAGGTCAGCAGATGGCAGAGTTAAACGATTCAAAGGCTCGAATGGTTGCAAGGGGTTTCACTCAACCATATCGTATAGATTTCACTGGAAATTTTAGTCCAATCGAGAAATCCACCACAATTCGAATTGTACTAGCATTAGCAGTATCAAATGGATTGATTTTAAGGCGTTGGACGTGTCCAACGCTTGTCTACATGGCACCATTGCTAAGGAGGTCTATATGACTTGACCCAAGGGTTTTGAAGATTCTACGAAACCCAAATTCGTCTGCAAACTCCATGAATCTCTTTATGGACTTAAACGGGCTCCACAAGCTTGGTTTGAGATACTCTCTAGTTTTCTTTGCACACTAAGCTTTCAGAGATCCAAAATTAATACATCATTGTTCATCTACAAACAGCAAACTCTTAAGAGTTTTTATTCTTGTCCATGTAGATGGTATTTTTCTGACTGGTAAATAAATAAATAATGTATAAAAAAATATAAATGAAGTCGTTAATTCAGTTTCTACGGAAAAACACATTGAATCCGCCACTAGCAACGTAATGAACCCATAGAAAACTGTTCGTTGAAGCGCGAACCTCCACACGAAATCAGCCGAGAGCTGACCCGTCCACTCCTTGTAGCCTACGGTTTTCGCTCACTTCCCAGAAATAAATAAATAATAAAAACTCTCCTTGGTTTACAAGTCCACATATGAACACAAAAAGGACATAACAGTAGATCCAGTAACTATACTTTTTTCATTTTTCTATTTCAGTGAACGATACTGGAACATCTGTCTATTGAATCCTCCATGTTCTCAAAAATCATTCAATCTATTACTCCTCATGAGGTGTCGACAGAGTTTATCTTGAAATCTTGATATATTATCGTGTTTCTAATCACTCTTGCTGGAAGGACTTGATTAGAAATCAAAACTTTTTTTTCCATGCAATGAAATTTAAGAAAATCATAAACTAGAGGTATTGATTTTTCCATTTTCTTATAATAAGTGATTGTCAAGAGATGAATTTTATATGCCATTATTTACTGCTGAGAAAAGCTCGTTCACTTTTTTTCCTCGTGGGAAAAAAAATGACCCTTGGATTTGACTATTTTAAGGAACATGTGAGAAACTGAAGCAACATATCACCACTAAGAAATATACCAATAGATGTTGGCTACGAGTTCTTGGCACATGGCAAGAGTAAAAAGAAAAGGCAATATAGTCATAGATTTTAACTTGTTGGTTATAATACTTGTTCGTGGTTGTAGAGAATACATGTATCTGTGATTATATTTAAATTATAAAAATTAAAATTCTTAAAAAGAGATTTTAAGTTGGATAGATTTTTATTTTTTAATTCGTAGATATAATTCATTATTAAATACACTCATTTGAATTCATGAAAATTATAAGTTGCTTATTTTTTTAAACTTTATTAAACATGATTTTTAGCTGTTTTTTTCATGGACTGTAATAATTATTTTTTAAAATAATTTTTACATGAAAGTTTATTAAAATAATATATTTTATTTTTTAAAATTTATTCTTAATATTAACACATTAAAATTTAAAATTTTTTAAATCACGACACAACCCAGAAAACAGATGGTATCTAACCTATTTCAAAAACAATTTCTTCTATTTAAAGCCTCGGCGTTGAGAAATTGTTTAGATATCTAAGAAGACGAGATTCCAAAGTATATTTTCTTTCAAGCCATTTAACTGTGTTGAAATACTCGCGCCCTTGTGAATGCTGGGAACCTGAATTAAAAGGAAGCTTTCTGAAGCATTGTGATAGCTTGGGAAACAATCAAGGACCGATAAAGAAAATGCAGCCGGTTCAAATTCCGCGGCTGGACCATGACAAGCAACCGATTTCCTTCATATTTTATTTTAGACGGTGAAGATGAGAGTTGTGAAAACTAACGGTTACTATTGGTGCACATGGATAACGGCATTTAAAAGAGAAGCGGTCGTGACCAGCGTGTCCACACCTAAAGAATCTAAAAAAAAAAAAAAAACTCCAAAAAGAATAACGTGACCAGCGTGTCCCAACCTAAAGAATCTAAAAAAAATAAATCTCCTAAAGAATAACGCACGCGACAGGTTCTTCTTCACTTCCCGACTCGATTCCAACCCCTGAAATTAGGGTTTTATCATTTTCTCTCTAGCTTAGACCACCCAGCCACTACCTCGCAAGGTTAATCCAAATCTTTCTCTCTTTCTCGCTCTATCTAAGAAACCAAGAATGGAGGTGAAAGAAGAAGAGAGCTCAGGGACTCCATTGGATCTGTTTTTGAAGATTGGTCTCGATGAGAGAACTGCTCGTAATACCATTGCTAACAACAAGGTTACCAACAATCTAACTGCTGTTATCCACGAGGTATTCAATTTCTTCTCCTTCTTTTCTATTTTTTAGGAAAGAAGAATTTCTATTATTGATTGCGAACTCTGCATGTACTGGATTTATGTTTGCTTGCCTAGAAATTGAGTGATGCCATGGCGGCCGAGAATGTGAATATTGTTTCTGATATGACCGAGAGCTTTATTGAAAGAGAAGCAATGGCAAATCTCTGTTTAGTGTGTTTTTCTTTTTTGTTTTTTCAAGGTTCTAAATCGTGGAAAGGTTGAATTTCTTTCTGGTAAAATTGGTTATCGTTTCCTTTTTCTACAATCTCTGTTTTGAACATTTTTTCCTGTGCGTTTTTTCTTTTGTTTTGTCAGGCTGGTGTCACCGAGGGATGTAACCGAACGATTGGAAATCTCCTTTACATGGTAAGATTAGATAATTTGACGCATGCTAGTTGCACGGTGTAGTGGAAGTAGAAACTGCTGTCCTCACTACAACTCGGTGGAATTTTTAGTTTCCTTGTGGTGGTTAATGGTTATGCCTTCATTCATTCTTGTTTTCTCCTTTCCAAAATAAAATTTGGTTGTCTGAGCGCCATGGATTTGATTTCAATAAAAAATCCTAAACCACAGGGATTGTATATTCTCTGTATTGTTCTAATGTGAAATACGGTTGCTTCCCATTTGCTTAATAGGTTGCTACAAAGTACCCAGCGAATGCCCTCATTCATCGCCCTACTTTGCTGGGATACATCGTCTCCACGAAGGTTTGGACTGCAATATCCTTGATCCTTGATTTTGTATACTGTCACTTTGGGTTATGCTGTTTCACCTTTTATGGAGACAGTAGTTTTCCTTGGCATAACTAGTTAATTTCTGCTATGTTTTTCTTTTCTTTAGTGCCTGCAAATCTTGTTTGAAGGAATTGGGTAGATTCTTATTGCCTAGCTAAGCGTGTTTTTTTTTGGCAGATTAAAACCCCAGCCCAGCTAGAAGCTGCATTTTCATTTTTATCCAGCACTGCTTCAGAGAGTTTTGAGTTGAAGGAGTTTGAAGAAGCTTGTGGTGTTGGTAAGTTATCCTTGTCATCATATGCACTAGGATCATGCTATTTTGTTATCATTGCATTTGTATTTCTTGGCGTGCCTGTTTGTTCTACTTATATTTCATCCTTATTTCTTCATCTTTTAAAATGGTTGACTCACTCGGAGTGGTTTTGCACTATTAGTTGATTAATTTCCTCTTTGCAGTAGTGAAAATTGATAGCTTTATTACTTGCAAGCAGGGGTTGAAGTCTCTGAAGAAGATATTGAACAGACAGTTAACGAAGTATTTAAACAGAACAAGGGATTGATATTGGAGCTCCGTTATCGAATAAATGGTCAGTTAATTTAAGTTACTTCTCTATGTTGTGTTTACTTAGTTATCTACTTTTCTTTGGGTTGGGATGCTGTTGGTATTTCCTTAGTTCTTGCTTCTCGTTCAATTTAGGGTTTTACCACAGCCTTTCTTTACCTTTTCTGCTTTCTAGTTGGTGCACTCTCTTGATGGAAAATTATGTTTTCAGTGTTAAAGATTACATTTCGTTGTATATGTTTTGTCAATGATGTTCATTGGATCTCATTTTTTGTAAGACTCCTTTGACATTTCATTGCCACTTGCTGATTTTATTGTTTCAATCTGACTTGTATACTTCTGTTTTATAGTAGGAGATCTATTTGGGCATGTCCGCAAGAGGCTTCCATGGGCTGATCCAAAGATTGTCAAAGTAAGTGCTTATTTGTTTTCAAATGAATTTATTGCGATGTCAGTTTCTCTGGTAGAGGTTTCGCTAATTTATAAAAAAGAGTTAATAACAGTTGTTGAAAGCTCGCTGCCAGGAACAGACACATGCATAGGTACAAGTCACTAGACCCCAGAACTAAAGTACTTTTGAGTCCTTAGGTTTTGGTGCTAATAGAGGTACATAATATTTAGCATATACTTAGGTTTTCAAGAGCTGCCAGGATGTATCATAATTGTTCAATTCTTATAGGTTAATGGTACAGCAGAAAACACCAGGGTTTTAAATTGTAATTGTGATCATGGTCATGGCATCGCGACAAGCAGGCTATTGTAGGCTTTGGTCATAGTATTCTGACATGTTATCTCTAATATGTGAATTTCTTTAATATTTTTACTGAAAAAGGACTGCAAGAATACTCCGTTGAGCAAATAACTTGTCATGAAAAATATGATGCTCCTCATAACAATTTAGCTTCAAATTTATGTGACCCACATCTTCTGCTTGCTCTTCTTTCAAGGATTAAGTCCAAAACTAAAACCCAAGCGGAAAAATAAAATAAAATTTGAAACTAAGAAAACCAATTTGTTTCTTTTAATATCTACACTAGGACAATTATGGCTGTGGTGTGAAATGAGGCACCATATTGCAAAATGGGATGGAATGTAATGGGTCCATGAAACATTTGAAGCCATGAGGTGAAACTAATTATTTTCTTGTACTAAAAAATTATTACCATATCATGCGTTTTGTTCCCTATTATGTGTTATAGCAACTCATATGAAATATGATGCTTTTAATTTCAGAGATTTGCCTTTGCTCAGGCACCTGCCTGCACTTTTCACCTTGAACCGGGTGTCCAATATTTCTGGAACCTGGTGCCTAGAATTTTAACAACACTGATTTATCAATTGCTGGAGTGTGTTATGCCATATTGACACATTTTTCTTTTCCTTGTCTGGGTTGTCAGAAACTCATAGATGCAAAATTATATGAATTGCTTGGTGAAAGGACTGCAGCAGATAATGAGAAGCCTTCGAAACAGAAAAAGGAAAAGCCTGCAAAAGTTGAGGTGAGTGAATTTCAAGCATGTTATATTTACCCATGCATCTGCCTCATTAAAGAGTTCTGATTGCTTTCCATTTTTGGTCCTGTGTATACTGTAATTGTGCAGGATAAAAAAGTTGCTGATGAAAATCCAGTACCACCATCAGAAGATCTTAATCCATTCTTGATATTTCCCAATCCTGAGGAAAATTTCAAGGTATCTGATTATGGGAATTCATGATTATCTGATTTTGATGTTAAACACGACTGTGTTTCATTTTCTAACCTTTCATGTTCTGCCTTTTATACCCTTTCTGGAGTTATTGACAACATTCTACTTTTTTTTTGTCAATGAAGTTTAAACTTTCTTATGTTTCATCAATTTCCAAAAGAAACAATGTTGTTTAGGAAATTTGTATATAGATCGTCCCCACTTGTAGTTTGCTTCCATGCTGGTGACATGATGATTATATGTTAGATAGTGAAAAGAAAAGGATGAGGATACCGGATGTGTGAAAATGTGTTGCACCAAATTCTATTAACCACCGTGTATTTGGGAAGGAAGTGGTAAATAAGACCAAGATTATGATATTAGCTTTTTTATAAATTGTTTGATTCATGCATCCTTCTGGGTTGAGTCAATAACTGCCACCATTACTTTGTATTTATCCATGCTGTACTTTAAAAGGAAGATGAAAACTCATATTCTTGTTCAGGATCACACTTTTTAAATCAAACATGTAGTGTGCATCATCTTTGCTGCAAATCTTCATCTCCCTATTTGACTTCTTGCCATATGCAGCTATGTAGAAGGTTTTAAATTACACGACAACACCTGATGAATTGGTCTAATTTACCAGGTGCATACTGAAGTATTCTTCAGTGATCGACCTGTTCTGCGATGCTGCAACACAAAGGAAGTGCTTGATAAGCATCTCAAAAGAACCAGTGGCAAAGTTTACACTCGCTTCCCCCCTGAGCCAAATGGATATCTACACATTGGTCATGCCAAGGTATTCCATTTGTTATGCATGTTATCTTATGGTTATTGATTAAGAAGAAACAATTACTGGGTTTGAGATTTATTATTTGTCTTGCCTTTTGAGCTACTCATTTTATAAACATCTCTCAGGCAATGTTTGTTAGCTTTGGCCTGGCAAAGGAACGAGGGGGATGCTGCTACCTTAGGTGAGGAGCTCTGTCGTTTCTTTCTTGATACATGGTTGCTATTGGCACATATATATCCAATGTTTATTTTCTAATCTTTCTAGAAATTCTAAGTACAGCTTTATCATGTTACCTGCTTTGTCAAACACGATGGTCTTAACAAAATAGTCTCCATCCTTTTAAGCTGAACATTTATGATGCAGTATCAATTATTTCCATAAACTTCCCAATTCATTTAATCAAGGATTTCATGTCATTTAAATCTCAATAATACATGTTCTCTAAAACCTTCATTCATCAAGAGCACACCTTCCTTTTCCTTTCAAATTACTACGTGCACATGCACACATGTTTCCCTGCTTGCTGGATCTCTGATGGCTCACGTGTTTGCAGTCATGCATGCATTTGCATGTGATAAAAGATGGGAATGAAGGAGCACGTGGTTTTAACCTCTGTCTAAAAGCAACCATACTTGATTGACCTTCACTTGTAGTCATGATAAATAAATGGCTGCTTTTCTTTATCATCTGCCATTGCTTCTAACTCTAATTTATCATTTTTATACTTTTAGGTATGATGATACAAACCCTGAAGCTGAAAAGAAAGAATACATCGATCATATTGAAGAGATTGTAGAATGGATGGGTTGGAAACCATTCAAGGTTATATAGTTTATTTGTTACTCGTTTTACTGTCTTTCTATATCTGGTTGATGTACCTCTTTGACATCTGATATCTGTTGGAGTTTTACAGATCACTTACACTAGTGATTATTTCCAAGAGCTTTATGAATTAGCAGTTGAGCTGATACGGAGGGGCCATGCCTACGTTGATCACCAGGTTGCTACTATTTTTTGAACTTTTGAATCAATATGAGATAGAGGAATAGAGGGACCCACTAATGCTTTAATTGATAATATCTAGTACCGTAGTTATGCTATTTGCAAGTTTTTATAGTATAGTGATTTAATTGAAATGGCTACTTTCTTGAGCTCAGTAGTTTCACCTTTCGATCATGGAATTTATATTTTTGAATTGATTAAATTCTTATTAAAAGAGGTAATTTGTGTAAATGCTGTTCCTAGACACCAGAAGAGATTAAAGAGTATAGAGAAAAGAAGATGGACAGTCCTTGGAGGGATAGACCTATAGCAGAATCTTTGAAACTTTTTGAAGAAATGAGACGGGGTATGATTGAAGAAGGCAAAGCGACACTCAGAATGAAACAAGACATGCGGAGTGATAATGGGAATATGTATGACCTCATTGCCTATCGAATCAAGGCAAGTATAATTGGATGAACATTATCAATTTCCAACTTGTTTGTTATCACATGTACTGGTCTGATTTTTTCTGTTGTTCAGTTTACTCCACATCCACATTCAGGAGACAAGTGGTGTATCTATCCTAGTTATGACTATGCTCACTGCATTGTGGATTCTCTTGAGGACGTCACACATTCGGTATGTTATTGTTTGTTTTATAGGCACCTGTTTGCTTTTGTTTCACTTTGCTAGGTAAATTTGAAGATTTTGATATCTTCATTTTTTAATCTGCTAGCTACCTGTCATGTTTTTGAATTCTTTATCTGAAACGTTAGAAAGGTTATGGTTTCACTAATTTCTATATTGATGTTTGTATAAAGTATTTTTTGTTTGTTTCCAATTTGCTTGAGATAATTTTGAAGTTGAATTTCCAATGCATGCCAAGATTGCAGTGCCTTCGAATTGGATGCCAATGGCTGGTGCATTACAAACTGTTACTTTCACTTTTCTTCCTGAGAGTCTGTTTGTAACCATCAGATGCATCTTGGTAGTGGCTTTTTAAAAATCTTGGCGAGATTGTAATGCATTTGAAATAACTTGATAGTTTTGATATGTGAGCAATTTTTGGTAAGGAATTTCATGACTAACAGTAATCTGAACTTTCTATTCTCACGCTAAGGCGTTCAGTTTCATATCAGGATAAGGAATTTCCTGACTAAAAATAATCCGAAGCTGTCATTCTCACACTAAGGCCTTCAATTTCACATCTTAATTAGCTTGAATCTTTTCTATTCAGGCGATCTCTTTAAGTTTGAATAATTATAACCAGTCAACTTCTGTATGCTTGTTTATGATTTTAGCAAGTCAGAGTGCTGTTTGGATCTTTTTTCATTCAACTTTATTTAATATCTTGGGCAGCTCTGCACTCTGGAATTTGAGACACGGCGTGCTTCATATTACTGGTTGTTACACGTATTGGATCTTTATCAGCCTTATGTATGGGAATACTCGCGACTGAATGTTACCAACACCGTGATGTCGAAGCGTAAGGTGAGCAACATATCGTTCAATTTTGTGGAATTCTTGTAATTTTATAATATGGTCTGTTTTATGATAAAACTAATCACCTTCAAGTTTTGCCGTTGTAGTTAAATTTCTTGGTTACAAACAAGCATGTTGATGGTTGGGATGACCCTCGACTGATGACACTAGCCGGTTTAAAACGGAGAGGTGTAACTTCAACTGCAATCAATGCTTTTGTCCGAGGAATTGGAATTACTAGAAGGTTGCAATCATTTATATTTAGACTATTAGTCAGAGATACCCAAGCTATTAGATTTGTTTTGCTAAAAAATTGCCATACATCTGCAGTGATTGTAGTACAATACGCTTGGAGCGGCTTGAGTATCACATAAGGGAAGAACTAAACAGAACAGCACCTCGTACAATGGTTGTGCTGCAGCCTCTGAAGGTGTGTATTTTGTATTTGCTCTTTCCTTCTGAACAATTTTCTACCAGCTTCCACCTCAGCATTTTTATCTTTCCAGGTAGTTGTTACCAACCTGGAATCTGGGTTGGTTATGGATCTTGATGCAAAAAAATGGCCCGATGCCTCAACAGAAGATTCTTCTGCTTTCTACAAGGTAGATATCACTTTCTGGCTGAAACCTGTTATGTACTTGGTTAAGATGTAAGTAGGTCTCATGGTTGGTGGGATTGAGTTTAAGCTCATCATTTGTTTTGAAACTGTCATCTCCAAGCTATATGAGTGCAAGTTTCACCTGGTGCAACTTTTACTAAGTTTAATCTGCATGCACTGACAAGGACTAGCTTGTGAAGGATGAGCTAGATCAGTTCAGGTGGCTGCCAAGAAATTTGTAATCTAATCTTAAACAGTTCCTTAAGATGGCAATTTACCTTGAAATAATTGTAAAATAGGCCGCACCAATGCTTTTATAAGTGCAATGACATATATAACACATTCTAATTACGTAAACAAAATTTCTCTTGATATTACGAGATTTTTATGTCTTTCATTGTTATTTGCTTTTGGCCATCCAAATGGAAAACTGTAGCAAACAGGAGAAAATGAAATTGACTTTGTAATTAGTCACTATTGATTGTTTTTAACTTTATCATTCCAATTGTTTGATATTCCAATTTTTATTTTATGTCATATCCTCTTCTCCAGGTTCCATTTTCCAGAGTAGTATACATTGAACAATCTGATTTTCGGATGAAAGACTCAAAGGACTACTATGGGCTTGCCCCTGGTAAATCTGTCCTGCTCAGGTATGCAAGAGTTTAGCACACTCCTTTCCCTTTCATAAAATTACCTCTCCAGATTTTGTGCTCAATATGCATTCCATTTTTAGAAAGTTGCCATAACATAGAAGGTGTTTTTTTATGGGCAGGTATGCATTCCCGATAAAGTGCACAGAAGTAGTCCTTGCTGACGATAACAAGTCTATTGTTGAGATCCGGGCTGAATATGATCCTTCCAAGAAGACAAAACCAAAGGTTTTTTTTTTCTTTCTTTTCATGGTGTAATCTGCTAATTGTTGTGAATCAAAATGATGTGACGGAGCCTGATTTCTTGAATTGCATTCTTTTGAGATATGTTAATTTTATTGCTGCATGTTGGTAACCTTTTGCTATACAACTTGTTTATACACAGGGAGTTATACACTGGGTTGCTGAACCTTCACGGGAAGTTGATCCACTAAGCGTCGAAGTTAGATTGTTTGATAAACTGTTTAATTCTGAGGTTGGCAGTTCTTTATTTTATGTGGATCTGTTAATATTCTTTCCCCAATCCCTGCCCCAGCAAGATAGAATGATATCTCACAAATTCTGTATTTATTGTCAGAATCCTGCAGAACATGAAGATTGGCTTTCAGATGTGAACCCGCAGTCCAAAGTGGTGATATCCGGTGCATATGCTGTACCATCACTTAGAGATGCTGCCATGGGGGATAGATTCCAGTTTGAACGCCTTGGTAAATTTTGGATCCTTCTTGGTTTTATATTGTTTGGATATCTTTCGATAGTGAAATATGTTGGCAGATGCTGCTGGTGGATTTTCTTTGGAGTCACTAAATTAGTGGAAATACTGCTTATTCACTGGTGTTAAAAAAATTCAACACAGCTCCATTTCATTTGATTTTTTCCAATCTAAATGGACACTGCGAACTGGTTTTTCTATGGTAGTTTTGTTTTTTACATCTATGCGTTAATGTTGTTCCTCTCAATCAATTTTTTTTGTTTTTTCAATTCACAATCTAGGCTACTTTGTGGTTGATAAGGACTCTACTCCTGAGAGGCTTGTCTTCAATCGGACTGTTACACTTCGAGACAGCTATGGTAAGAGTGGGAAGTAGTTTTAGGCTAAAGGAACACGGTTCTTGAAAGTGATGAGCAATTGAAGCAACAAAACCTTTGTTATATGTAAATGAAACATTCAAGTTAGTTATTTACCTGAAGTCATACGCTCCTTTTACTTGTGTTTAGTGAGGTATACTTCAATTTTTTACTTCTTATATGTGGAGAGCCATATTGGAAGTTTCAATGCTACCTTGTCTTTTTGTTAGACGCTTCCTTTTCCATGCATGGGGCGTGCTTGGTTAATCTGATGAGCATTGAACCTGGTGTCCTTAAACCAGTTTGTCTAGAGTTTGGGCTTCGAGAACATCCCAATAGTTTGTGCTTTATTTTGTGCAAGTTTTTTTTTTATATATAGTTAATGTGGCGGATGAAGTTTCACCCTTTTTGATTGGTATGTCAAAGCGTTGAATCATTATTTTCTATGAAACTTCTTGCCTGTTAATTAAATTATTGTGCTCATGTTGCGTGGGGGATGGGGAATGAATGTCCTAGGGCAATTCTGCAAAGTAGAGGTAACAGGAAGTCAGGGTTTGAGTCCTTGCCTTAGGAGAGGCGGGAATTCATGGGGGATAAAAAGCATTGTTTCTCCCCACAAAAAGTTTAAAAAGGAGTGTTTCTAAAGTAGTTTAATGTTTGGCCTTTTGCGGCACAGGAGCGGTTATAAAGTGGACAGTTCCCAACGAAGCTAATTTGTCTGATTTGCTGAACAACGTCAATTTTTCTAATCATGTATTTCTTTTCCTTCTGGAGAATAACGAGTAATGGCGTCATTATTAGAAGAATGGTGTTTGCTAGTTTGGTCATTTGACTTCTAGTCATGAGGTTCCAAGGCAAGGGAGGTTTGCGTGTGCTTGTTTCACCGAATGAAGTTTGAAATTGTGGTATCAGTCATGTTTGATATAGATTTTTATCTATGTTGAAATAAATCTCCTTTGCTCTACTTTTGAGAACCTGGCAGTAGGTGGTGCTGTGGTTGGTGTGTTTGGTCTGAAGAGACCTGTCTTGTCTCGTAGTTTAGGCGCGGGTTTTGTCTTCATGGCTTTGTTTTCTGGTTCAATAATTGCCGTTATCCTAGTGAGTTATATGGGCTCCCCAGACCAGAAGCTTTTACTGCCAAAACTTTGATGGCAACTAAATGAAGACACTGCTAGCTGCATCGGAATCCGAGGCGGGGAATTTTATGACAAAACTATAATTATAAGCAAAATGCCTCCTTCGAGATGCTATTAGAAATTGGTTTTCCCTAGCTTTGCAACGTGCATGCAAAGGACTGAGAACCTTGTTTCCTTTCAGTAAATTTCCTTCTGTCATATTCCGAGTTCTTTCAGCATCCACTCGGAATTGTCTTAAATCCTTTGCATCTTATCAGTAGGCTTCATCTCGGGGGAGTTCCGTGGTTAGCATTTTTTATGGGCATCTTCAAATCCGTTCTCCGACAAGAAGTCACAATACTGGCTTTTAACACGCTACAATCTCCTGTAGCTCGTGACAAGTTGCCTTTCAGTTCATTGGCCCTACCACCATTTGAAAAGCCCTTGGTTCATGCATCATAATATTGAAATTTGAGATTTCTGGTTGTGGGGGATAGGTGAAGTGCCCCCAAAATTTATCAAGGGCGAGGACCGATAAGGTAGGTTGGAACACTTGCCAGTCGAGGAAACAAAAGGCCCCAATCATATGAGATTTTAGTCTCCTGACGCTTGTGTTGACAATGAAAGGATTGATATGATTGAGAACGAAATCTTATTAGGCTTTCAGGATTCCCCACTCCTCACATGAAACCCAAAGCATTTCTTCTGAGCCACATGAAGGCTAGCTTTTCCAAGGATAACGATCTGATCTGACTTTGAAGCTTTAGATAGAATCATCAGAGCTACATCTTAGAATAAGATACTGACATGGCGGGCCTTAACAAGGGAGGAACATGATCTTGCAGCTTGATATACCAGCACGTGTAGAAGTAGAACAGTACTATAAAAGCATATGATTGCATCATCCTAACCGTTTATTCTCCACCCCCACCTCCCGCTAGATCCTTGGCTACATGCCCACCTCCACACAAGGAAAAGGCTAACATCTTTTCAAAATTCTGTCACTTCTGTGAAACAAGCCACCATGACGGTGTGGTAACATGGTTGAAGATATTCTTTTTGGAAATGATTTTTCGTTTGTGATTTTTGTATAAATAGATCAAAATATGATGAATTTTGAAGATAAGAAGCAATCCCAGCAGTATCTTAAATGTCTAGACATCCTTGCCCTCTTAATTAAGACGAGAGGAAAACCGACAAGCATTCCTTAAAATAGCAGAACGATGGTCTTACATGAATTAATAAAACAGTTGATGGGCCGAATCCACCGTGAACAGAGATGTTGTACATTTGTGAATCGTACAGTGGAAATGATGAGATATTACAGGCTATAAATTAGTAACAGCATGGGTTGATCTGAGATCAAACCATCAGCTCACAAATCGCAAGGAAATGCATTATCTAACCATATATTTAACATGTTATTTTGTCACTCGCTGCCCGTTATTTGGAGAGGACAGAGTGTAGGAGTTCTCGTGATTGTCTACGCCAGGTTGTTGTTTCTCGTGGCTTCAGCTTCTTCATATGGCTCCTGTCATAGCCTATCTAACCATGCATGCTATGACTCATGCGAAAATGAATTTATTTCTAACAATTGTTAAATATTTTCAATCATTATCAAATAATACTTTTAAATAACTTTACATATACATATTATGAACACATTCAAGAAACGTTATTTTACAGGTTCAAACTTCAAAAGTAAAAAGAAAAGGATAAGGAAAGTCAATTGTTTTTAATCGTAGGCCCAACTTTCGAAACAAAAACGTGCATATATTCTTAGTTGGTATGGAATAAGTTCTTCATCATTAGTTGTTTTTGCATCGAACTGTGTTTAGCCAAAACTCCTTTCTCGTATTCAATTTAATCATTATTATTTTTATTTATCCTTTACTTGATTTATTTATTTATTTATTTTTTTCTTCCAGCATTTTATTTAACTTTATATCCAATTTTAGCACTCTTTCATTTATTTATTTTTATCTTTGTTTTTATTTAATCCTTAATTATCTTATTTCATATATTTTTTTATATAAGATTTGATCTTTATTTTTTTTATTTTTTATAATTACAAATTTTACTTTGTTTTTTTTACTTCTATGAAATAATTTCTTTCTCATGATTTGGGCACCATTTATGAAGATTAGGCTAGTTTAAGTTTTTGTTTTCTTAATTCCTTTAAAAAAATCAATTATTTTTTAAATTTTATTATTTTATATTAAATTATTAAACCTTGATTTTTATGATTTATTTTATTTTTTTACGAGTTTATCCTCATCTCATATCCTTGGTTTAGGGTTAGTCAAATTAACCCGTCAATCAAGGTATTTTTTAATGTTTTTTGTGAAATTGATTTTTTTAACTTTATTTCTTGACCTTAAATTTTGGTCCTTGAGCTTTGTGATTCTTTTTCACTTTATTTTATATAGGGTTATCCCAAGGGTAATTTAATCAAGTTAACATGTTGCTCATGTATTTTTTTCACCCATTTTCTTATTGATTTGCATTTGATCTTTTTTTCTAGATTTGTTTTTTTTTTAAAACTTACTTTTCTAATCTTGATTTCATGTCGAGTTTGGTTGGTCAATAAAGATAACTCGGATTGACTCGAGTTTTTTTTTTGTTTTTTTCATCAAGTCTTGAGCTTTGATTTTTTTTTTTATGGGTTATTCTAATCTCATATCATGGATCGTGTAATGGTCAAGTTAAATTGAATTTACTCTATCATCATTCGAATAACCTTTTCTATGCTAGAAAAAATTTAACCTAGACCGTAGCAAAGCGCTGAGAAAAATATTATTCCCTACATCACTATTTACCAATGAATAAATCACTATTGATTACCAAAGTGATTTATCTTTTTTGTAATTCTTTTTTATCACACCCTTTAGGTCCGGTCCAAATTAATGGCCAATTAAAGCATATTTATTAAGAAATGATAAGATTCAAAAGTAAGGGACTAAGATTAAAAAAAATGGCAAAAAAGATGATTTTTTTAAACTTGAGGCTAAACATACACTTTGATCTTTCAACTTTTAAAATTATAAACTTTTGGTTCGTAACTATTTATAAAATTAAATGTTGATCCCAAACTTTATTTTATTTATTTTTTGGTCTTTTATTTAAAAAAAGAGAGAAAGTGATTAGATTCCAGTGTTAGAAAGAAAAAGTCTTGGTTGAAACTGATTTTGGCTATAAAAACGATTTATTTTGGTGTCAATAATTTTTTTTTATATAGGTAAAGTTTATATAAGGTGTTTTCTCCCATAAACTTGCTTAAAATGATAAATTTAAACCTGAAAAATATTTTTATTTAGAGTTAATTGGGGGTTATGGAATTGATTTTTGAATTGTTTGAGATTTTGAATGTGTTTTACAAGGTGTTTAAGGTGTTTTTTTAAGTTGAAATATAATTAAAAATGAACTTTCTTGATCTAAAACATACTAGTCTTTAACATTTAAAATCGAGACAATGCAAGCGATGTGTCACCTATTATTTTCTTTTAAATCATCAAGAATGAATGATAATTTTAAAAAAATTATAAATAAATAAATAAAACTCAGACATGTGGATAGTTCTGGGCTCACATACTTGATTTTTTTATATATAAAAAAGGCTAAGAACGTTTAAGTTTTTTTTTTTTTGAATGTCTAGGAATTTTATGTTTTTCCAACATGATGGATGAGGTTTCTTTTGTTTTTTTATTATAATTTTTTATTTTTTTATTTAATATTTAATTAATTATTAATTAAGAAACATATTTTTTTTTAGTTTGATTAGATAAGTACACGGCCACAAAAATTATATCAAACAAGATACGCATACAGGATCAAATATTAGAAACAAAAAGATAATCTACAAAGGTATGTTCTTACCAAAAGAAAAAAGACAAAAAAAGAGTAAGAAAATAAACAGTGGAAATTATTATTAATTTAAGATTAGACTTAATTAAAAGATACTTTTGTCTCTATCTTTGGAGAAAATTTCTTTATTATAACTCAATGTAGTACTGGGAAACTTTCATCTCATGCTAGTGCTCTTGCCAATAACTTTACATTTTGAAATGATGTGGATGAACACACCCTACTCTCTTTCAGTTACTTTCGTTAGAGATGCCACTTCCTCTTCGGATAACGACCAATAATTTCTAGGAGAGCAGCACTTCTTTCATTGATTTTCTGGGATTTTGACATCCCCACCACCCCTGCAACCCTTTTCTGTTCTAAGCCCTCCCTAGCAACCGTGAGTGTCCTGTACTGTATATGTTGAGATGTGACTCCACCTCTGATCTCATCCCCGTGTGGTCACTTCTATCCATCATTTCATCAAATCCATGACTGCTACACTACCACCTTTTCAGGCTTCTCTTCTTTCCGTTAGCATCGGAGGTCAAGAGCAATTGATTTGATATGCAAGTGCAGAGAATTCAGTCGTATAAGGAAAGTGAAAACATACAAGGAAGTCCTTAGAGAATGGTGGTATCAAAATGACCCATATAACAGTTCAGACGTGAATGTCGACGGTATATGAAATTCTACCGGAGGATATCATTATCATTAAAACTAAACAATAACTTAAAAAAACCAAAGATGATACACATAATCTTCATCAGAACCAAGCATCTGAGGCCTAAAATTAACATTAACTGCTACATTTACTGATCTTTCTAGACGTATATAGATAGGGGGCAAGATTATTACATCCTTCTACAGCTACGACAATGCTGGAGTTACTTATTTATTAACTATTCTATATCCAATGCGGACAAGTATTCAAGGCTGGGTCAGCATGATTAATAGAAAGGACCCTAAACTTGATAGCAGGGGCCGCCACCCCACCCTAGAATTAGATGCCTGTTTCTCTCAAGTCCCTAAAAACCCACATGTCATCCATATTCCATAAAGTATCTTCCATGCTGTCAAACACCCAATTGCCTTCAGCCACCTGACATTCCAGTGGTGAATTGTCATGAGTGCCCATACCAGCAGAAGCCACATTGAATCCATCGATGTCATAACTACTGCCCTCCTTATTGTATGTGTCACTCAGAATCAAGTTGTTGCAGACAGTATCACCAGGTAGAGGTGAACAAGATGGGTTTTCAAGAATTTCATAGGGCTGCTGTGGTATTGTGTTGGAATTTGTGGAAAGAAGATAGGGGCTTGTGACTGAGAATGAATTTTCACTGTCAGGATTTGAGTAGTGTGTAAATCTGCTTTCTGGAGGGCATAGCAATGTTGGCAAGGAATTATGAACTGGGGGATTGGATGATGTAGACCTGACTTCACGATCAGCTAGTGAATCAAGTGTTGTCAAGGAAGAAGAATAAGAAGCCTGCTCTATTTTCTGAATCAATCTTGGCATCCAGTAACTCCTAACAGCATCAAGAAACCTCTTGCTATTAGCTTCAATGTTAAGTTGGCGTGCCTCCTTCTGCACCTTTGTCCTCCAATAATTCTTGATTTCGTTGTCTGTTCTTCCAGGCAGATGTTGTGCAATCTTTGACCACCTAAGATTTTCAAAAGAAGAAAAAATTAGGATTTAGGAGTATAACACAATAAGTCCTGAACAGCACAGGCGTGTGTTACTGCATAAGATTTAACAGCAACTCTAGGCTTGAATTTGATGATCATGAGATTGTATTTATACCTGTTACCCCATTTGGAGTGCAGTTCAAGAATCAAAAGCTGTTCTTGTGGAGTAAGATTACCACGCTTGATGTCAGGTTTTAGGTAATTCAGCCATCTTAATCTGCAACTCTTTCCAGTTCTCTTCAGTCCTGCAAAATTAGAACATGATTAATTGAACAACTAAAACAGAAGAAATTACTCAATTTAACCTTTTGGAGCTGACGCACGGCTCATCACGAGGTCTTTAATTTACCTGCACCTCTTGCTAACATGTTCCAACGACCTTCACCATGAAGAGTAATGTAATGAGTGAGCAGCGTGTCTTCTTCAAGAGTCCATGGACCTCTTCTCAGCTCATTTTCTTCCTCTCTAGGGTTGCAAATCCTCTTTCGAACACCAAGCATTGATGCTCTCGTATTTTGTAGATAATATCGGCACGTATTGTGTGACAAAAAGAGAGAGACAGGGACGTTTTGTTCAAGGTCTAATTAGTGCGTTTGAGAAGTTGCACTAAAACAGAGAAGTGCCAGAAATTTACAGACCACTATAACAAGGTTCAAGCTATCTGATTGTGCCTTAGAGAGCATTAAACATTGAACTTCAATTGCACTTTCCCCCCACCCCCGCACTCTCTTGCCTTTATATACAAGTAAAGGGCATATAGTTTTTGGTGATGGGGTTGGTCATTTCTGATGAGTGACGTGCGATGGGTCATGAATAAAAACTGAACTTAGGGTTTCATAAAAATAAAAAATAAAAAATAAATGACTAAAAGCATTTAGTCCCACTTTTAAAGGGCATCATCTAGCACTACAGCAAAATACCAATGGTGAGATATTTCAATACCTTTGATTGACGTAAATAAATTTCAAAATTATTTTCCTTTAGACAAGAAATCAAAGCGGATGGATCCCATTTTCAAAATGGTTTGCTCTATTTCTTTCTTTTTTTATTAATTTCAAATCTTAAGAGTAGTATTTTCGATAGCTTATTTTTTGAAATGCTCTCATGAATATAAAATGCATGTTCCTGAAAGAAGAGAAAATATTTTCTTATTGCTGGACAAAAAAAAAAGCTAAATTATATATATATAAATCATTTTAATATATAATTTATATCATCCATCCTTCAAGTAAAAGCTTTTTAAACTTTAAATTTACATTATCTTTAAAGTTTTAATATATAATTTATATTATATCTCAATCCAATAATTTAACTAACTTAAAGTCTCAATAAATAATTTATATTATCCTATATATATATATATATATAAAAAAAAAACTATTAGAGCCGCATCACATCTGCAGGCCAAGAGAAAAATAAAAATGGGATCAAATATTTCAATTTTCTTTCGATCATTAAGAGGACACGTTATGTTAGTCTCCCAATAAACCAAAAACGTGAAGAAGCCACATTAACATGTACAGAGTGGGGATCTTCTTTTCCATCCGAACAACTGTGCAAGGGTAGACTTGTGCGAAGAGATAGGGACTGGCGTAACAAAGTCCAACTCTACAACGCTTTCTATATTTAATTTCATTAAAAAAAGAAAGAAAAGATGAGTGACATACAGAGCTGATAGAGGCGTAAGGAAGAGCAAGAAAGGTAACTCGAAAACGAACCTTGCTTGTTTCTCGACCCTGCGGAATGATTCCGACAATTTTCTTATGTTAATTTCTTCTAGATTCTCTTTACAAGAAACGTGATTGACTGGACAAAATATATTATTTGATAATACACACAATAATTGTTAGAGCTTGCGAGCTGCCAATAATGGAATATGATGGCAGATTCCTGATGATGAGTGCAAAGCAATGCATTATTCATCCTACAGAAATCTATTAAGCTGCAAGGATGGCTAGAACATATCATTTGTTAATTTATAAGTTAATTCATATTTATCAGGATACTTAGAAGATTATGTAAAAAAAATCCTTAAAATTTGAATTAAGAGAATTAATCAAACCTCTTTAACATCAAGCCTGTTCCTGCGATTTCTTAAATTTCTTGTTTTGCCAAAATGATCTAAGACTTTGACAGCAAAGGCTACCAGGATTCAGTGATCTTATAACCTCTTTTGTTATGAACCCTGTATCCCTTTCTCGTCTAATCTTTTATTAAGTT
Organism: Populus euphratica; assembly: GCF_000495115.2. NCBI lineage: Eukaryota > Viridiplantae > Streptophyta > Magnoliopsida > Malpighiales > Salicaceae > Populus > Populus euphratica. The sequence continues at coordinate 5,599,258 of NW_011499845.1, read as the reverse complement.
TGATGAATTAGGCTAAACAAGGAATTCATGGAGATGAGGGAGACCGACTATTACCACCGTAGAATAAACAATGCATTTTACTGCTATAATTAACTGGAGTACCATTTTAATGATATTTAATGTACACCAATGCATAAGAAATTGATTAAACACGTGATCTATAAGTGAATGCATGATGTACAAATTTATTATTATCTTCTTCCTTCTGGAGAATTTCCAAGTATCACGTTTATTATATACATACATCTCTGGCCGGACTAGGAAAATAAAAAACGATACACGTCTCTATCCTATAGCTTTAACTGGCTGTTGGGGGGGTGGGGTTACTGTAGCTTTAACTGGCTATGTGACCGGTGCTTTGTTAGGGGGGGGGGGGGGGGGGTTACTGTAGCTTCAACTGGCTATTTGACCGGTGCTTTGTTACGGGTCAAATATGTTTTAAAAAATATATATGCAGATTTTTATAATACATTTTTATAAAAAAAAAGTTAAAATAAAATTTAAAAATTCCATGTATATATTTAATTAAATAAATTAAAAATTATTTATGCAAAAAAATAAATATCAAGCCTAATTCCTACCCCATTGAAATACTAGTTAAATCCATAAATTGAGTAATGAACTTAATTGAGTTTAATAAATTTTATTTATTTAAAATAAATATTTGTAAGACTAAAAACTACAAAACATCAAACTAATTGAAAAAAAATCAAATCAAATCAAATTATATTACCCAATTAATAATTAACCATAAAACATCATAAATTAAGATTTTCTAAAACATATTTATAACCATCATAAATTAACACTTTCTAAAACATATTTATAACCGCTAACAATCTAAAACTTATCTCCAAAATTCATAACCAATCCAAAACTAATATTTTTTTTATTTAGATTCATTATGTCAGATAAGTTTAAGATGAAAACAATATCTTATCTAAACTTTACTCGTAGAAAAAAATTTATTATCAAAATCACATGTTTTTATGGTTAAAATTAGTTTTAGTTGAGAATTTCTCTTTCATCTCTCAAATCAAAAATGAAAAAAAATAAAGTATGAAATTAAAATTAAATTTTATAAATTATTAGGAATTAAATTTTATAAATTATAAATTAAAATCAAAAAGTTGAATGTTTGAAATATATGTTTAGCTTTAATTTTAGGAAAACCATCTTTTTTTTATGTATTATTTTATTTTATTTCAGCTCTTTATCTACTAATCTTGCAATCCTTTAATAAATGTGCCCATCAGTTTAAGCATATACGGTTGCAGTGGGAAAAAAGAAAAGGATTAAAAAAAAGTGATCACAGTGGTACTTCACAATATGTTTCTTCGTCAACAGTGTCATGAAAAACAATATTTTCTCACCTTTTAGAGTATTGCTTAATAGTGGAGGAACGGCAAATTCAATTAAAATCAACTAGCTATTCAATTAAAATGTTTAAATGACACGTGGAATGCTAATTGAGATGAACCTATTTTATTTAACATGTGTGATAATTTCATACGAACATGTAGCATATGAGTTATTTATATATATATATATATATTATCAACTTAAAAAAATCTTCTCAAAACTTGTGAAGATTTCATAAATGAAGAGCATACAAAAATATAAAATAATAAACTTAATCTTAACAAATCTAAATGTAAACGTGCGGCCAAAAATAGTTATATGCTAAACAAATAGAAATATCATCAATTTTAACCGATCTAAAATATCATAAATTTAAATTAATAAACCATTTCAAAAAAAAAAAAGTGTGTTCTTCTAGAAGATAGTAAATTGAATATTTAGTATAGTTGTAAAACTTAGATCAACATAAAAGTTGACTTAAGACTAGGACGATTTAGAGTATGAAATTCTTTTGATTAAAATAAAATAAAATAAGAGAAAAACATGATTGATTTGGTGAAAAATTCAAGTTCATCAACTAACCTAATTGACTCATGTCTAGCTCAGTTAAAATCTAACCTTTAATATATTAATTATTTTATTTTATTTTTTCAATCACAATGAAGTAGGAATTAACCTGTTTTGACTGTTATAACTTGTAATTTAAAACTTGCTCCAAATTAATCTTCAAATAAGGTTTTACAACCATGAAATTTAATATCCGGATTTTAGTAATTATTATATTATTTTACAAATGATGGTTGTTCACTTATTGTTTAAAAAAAAAAGGTGTGAAATTTTATTTAAAAAATATAAATAACTTATGCAACTATAAACATTAATCATCTATTTGATATTGTAATAGTTATTACTTTTCAAAGTATTATTTTATTATTATATATATATATTAACGTATTAAAATAATTTAAAAATAAAAAAATAATTTTAAATAAAAATAAATAAATTTTAAATAAATAGTATTTTCACTGCAATACCAAACTTTCTCTTACTAGATAACAGTAAAAGGCGCGGTGGGTGAGGCTTGAGATCAACGAGTTAAGGACGAGTGTGAATCAATAATTGAAGCAAAGGTCCAAGAGATGGTCTGTTGATTTTCTGGGTAATCAAGATAGAGTTGACTCGGAATGGGAGATTTCCATAGGGAGGTACTCTGCAAACTCTCTAATCAATGATGGGACGACCAATCAAAGGCTGCCGTCGGAGGCTTGAATTCAGATGGTCTCTGTCGAAATTCATAAATTCCATGCCTCGGACTAGACAAATATCGGTCTTGTGATCTACCACGCGTGTTTGAACTGTGGGGGCCTTTATAATAAATCTTGATATTTATCCATCCGATAAGAGCATTGGAGGGCGTGTATCGTACATGCTTCCTGATTAACAATTTTGTTAATATTAAAAATAAATTTTAAAAAATAAAATAAATTATTTTAATGTATTTATAAATAAAAATATTCTGAAAAAAAATGATATCAAGATACTAAACAAGCTATTTAAATAAAATGGGAGAAATCTTTTTTTAAAAAAATAAATAAAGAAATTCCATGATAGGTGGCAGTGGTAAATTCGAAAGTATCAAACTGGAAGGGCACATTTCCTTTTACAATGGCAACGTTGAAATTTGTCAAAATATTCCTACGCATTGTTTTTACTATCTTTTTAGATTTGTAGCGGCGGATAAACAAGGGGGGCAACTAATTTGCTACAACCAATAAGGTGTCAGGGAAGCCACCATATTTATCGGACCATGAAATACAGGGTACAAATCAGAGCAGCCTCTTCTACCCAGGCGCGCAGATGTGGCCTTTTTATTAAGACTCGGCCTCGTAAGTCCAGCAACGCCTGGTCCGTCATTTCAAGCACAAAATCATCTGCGCTTATTTTTGTTTGCCTTCTTCGATTTTTTTTAAATATTTTAAAATGAAATTATTTTCAAATAAAAAATTACAATAGTATTTTAAAAATTACATGATGATGCCATACTAAGATTAGAAATTTATTGCAGTGTTAGTAATTACTTTATAAATAATTATATATGTACTTAATATGTATAATTTTATTTAAAAATTCTCATGAATATAATAAAATATGTACTCTATGCAGCTTATATATATATGTGAAAAAAATACATGAAAATATCAATGAGTTTTAATTGAAAAGATTCTTTACTAGAAAATCATAAATATAAAATTTTTTGTTCGACACTATTGAGTCTTTGTAATTTTTTGAAGAAAAAAATTTATTTTCATGTCAAAGACATGTTCTTGTTTATTTTATTTCATCGTGAAGACAATTTTATGTTTATATATTATGATGATCATCCCACATAAATCAAGTAAAATGGCTTATCCACGCACACCGCTTGTTTTTAATAAAAAGTTTTAAAATTAAATAAAATCTGTTTATTAACTAAAATAAAAACCGCCGTGGATAATTAAACTAGTTTTGTCTTTTTAGGACCGTAATTTCCATTAGAAAGGTAGAATCTAAAAATAAAAATAACTAATTTCTTAAATAATTTATGATTTTCGTTGATTTTTTTTTCATTTTAAATAAAAATTACAGAATAATCAAGTCGAGGGTCTAGTGCAGCTGGTCAATAAAATTATTAATTTAAAAAAGTTTAGATATTTTTTATTGAATATTATAAATTCGAGAGATTAAAAACGTTGGAGGACAAATAAATGTATAAATAATTACAGCACTAACTTTTTTCAAAAGAAAGAGTGAAATAAAAAAGGGGAGCAAAGTACTAGCAAACTACAGGCAGTCACTGAGACTTTACAGTTTGCAATTGAATTGCGTAAATTCAAACGCCAGAAGAGAAGAAAAAGAAAAGGAAAAAAAAAAAAAAAAGGACCCGCAGAGAAATAATGATGGACTATTTCGGTATCTCCCACCCGAACATAGATAGATTGTAGATAGCACAAGCAGTGTCCGATGATTATGATTTTGCTAATAATTCCCCCACCGCATGCGACTCTTCCTGCTACCTCACGGCGGTGCCATTTCTCGATCTCAAAGCTGGCAAAGGGTAACATTTCTTTCCTTCTTTTTTTCTTGTGAAGTAATTAGTTTGATCTTGATTTTGCGATATGGAAATTGATGGATGAGTGTAATTTATTTTGAAAAACCTTTCTACATAGCAACTCATGACTAAAAAGGAATAAGGCAAAAGAAAAGGCTTAAAAATATAAAAAATTAGGATAAAAAATTTAAACAAATATTTTCTGTTGTTTTTTTTATTATATATCTAAAGTATTTGTAGATCTGACACCGTATTAGATCCAATCTTTTTGAACTCAGTTATGTTTCAAAGTTGAGTGTTTTCAGGTTTGACATCTCATTAAACTCAATTTTTTTAAACTTGGCTATGCATGAATTCCAAGTGTTTATAAGTTTGATATCTTACTAAACCTAATTTTTTTAAACTTGGCTATATATTAGACCCAAGAGTTTATGAGTCTCATATCTTGTCAGATCCAATCCCCTATGAATCATGTTTTTCTTCACGAGCAAGTGTTCAAAGTAAGAATTCATAGTCATCATCTCCTTACTCCCTAGTAAATTAAAACATCTTTTAAAAAACTTTCCCTGCTTCAAATTGATATTAATGTTGATAATAAAAAATAATTGATATTAATATTATATACAAATTGATATATAATCATCTTTTATAACCACATGATATCCTCAATATTAAATATCAGCTAAAAAAATACTAAATATTAATATTAATATCGATTATAATGGTCTTTTCCCTACTTGAATAAAGAAAAAGACTTACAACCACTTGAATAAGAAAAAATTATAAAAAATTTTGAACAACCCAAGAGAGGGTTTACAATCTTAAGTATCTCAAAATTTGTTCTCAACATTTATAATATATAAAACAAAAATTAAGTATTTTATTTTTAGAATTTAATGCTAATTTATTATAAATCTGTCATAAAATCACTGATTTAATAATTAGAGCATTTTTAAAATCCTAAAAAAACTATTTTTGTGAAAAATGTAGTTTTTATTACTGATATCTGAAATCCTTAAATAAAAAGAAATTAATATAAACTTATAATCATCCATCATATTAGCCACCATACAAACGTGACAAAAAGAAGCACCATGAGAAATGATGAAAATGGCTTTTGTGGGATGAGTGGATTAGTGGAAGTGGAGCAAAAGTGCATGATTGCGAGCTGGATCAATACGGAGCTGTCAACTATGCTGTTTATGCCATTAATTATCAACGTGGCAGATACTTATAAATCATCATCTTTTCTTGAACCCAGATGGACGAGAGAGGAAAATTGGAATGAAAAAATTGTAAATTCATTATGCATGATCAGCAATTTTATTTATTTATTTGTAAGAAATTGGAATGAATCTTAATCAGGTCGTCATGGGCTTCTGGAGAGGATTGGTATCGGGGCTGAGGCTCGCACTGGATATGCATTGGCACTGTCAAATTCTTAGCCTGCTAAGAGTATGTCATCGCTTTTTTATCTCTATCAACTACGTCAATCTTTTGTGTGTTTTGCTCTGTTTATTTGGCAACCCTCCGAATTCAAATGCCAAACTTTATCTTTTTTCTAACAAACTTGATGAGGGACCAGGCGAGGAACACTGGTGAATGTAGTTAGTTCAGCTGTTCCTGAAAAGAAAAATGATTTGTTAGTGGAAAAAGGATTTTAAACTTGAAATTTAACTCAATTTAATAATTTAAATTGTTAGTTAAGGTACAAAATATGATTTATATTATTATTTAAAATATTTTTTCAAGTGAAAATTCTTTGAATTTGAAATTTGTACATATTCATCTTACTTTGTATTTAATTTTTATCAAATAAAAAAATAATAAAATTTAAATTCATAACTGTTTAGTTATCAAAACTCTAATTTCATAACAAGATTTTAAAAATAGCTGTAATTTTTCTATGATATAGAGATAATTGATTCTCATTATATATTATATGTACAACAGTTAACAAATCCTATATAATAGAAATAAATAAAACATATATATATAGTAATTTATCTAAAATAAAGGAGTAGAATCAGATTTCTTATCACTTATTATCTTAGTTCACCTTGAAGAGAATGCAAGCAATTCCTAGTCTTTCATTTCTGATTGTGTTAGCTCACATTTTTAGGCTCCCCCGCCCAGCCCCTCAGTTTTATAGGAAGAAACGATATCAAAGGAACTCTTATTTTTGTAGTCAATTCTACTGCTAGAACACACCAACATTCCTCTGGAGCTCGAAATTAAGGACATTTGAGATTTGACTCCCATGTTGTTAATTTTTTGGGGGTATTAAACTGGCCCTTGTTTTGTTCCTGGAAATGGGAAAGTGGTATCATGGATCTCAGCGGTCCATCCAAGCACGCATGTGGTGAGGATACATGGTGCGAGATGTTCCGAAGGAGTCCAAATTTAGAATGGTTGGGCCTTCATTCTTATTCTAAACCCATTATTGGAATGGAGGATAAATTTGGATTGGATCTCGAAAGAGCCGTCCAGCTCTATCTGCTACTCTTCCCAAGTTACATGCCAAAATTCCTGCGTTTTCTTTCCTTTTGGATAGAAATGGTGACGATGCAGAAACATCCAGGCTTCAACCTAATGTCTCCCTCATACCTCGACAAGTATCACAGTCGTGCACGCCTTCCAATCTCTCCAGAGCCTTCCGCTTTTATTACATCATAATCCGAACCCAAATAATTTATTTACATCATAATCTGAACTCAATTTTAGATTGTTTATTTTTTTTCTTGAAATTGTTTTAAGAACATGTTTAATATAAAAAAAATATCAAATTAGTATTTTAAATAATTTTTATGTGATAATATTAAAATATTTTTTGAATAAAAATATTTTTAAAAATAATTCCAATTCAAAACACATGCATTTCAATGGGACAAATCTCTCTGCAAACACGTGTTTGGTTTGACTGTCTGGTAACAAAACTACATTCAACAACAGTTCTCCAAATTGAATTTATTTCTTTTAAATAAGGAGTTGAGTTCAAGCTTTACATATAAAGTCGATCTCTACTGGAAGAGTTTTATTTTTTAACGGATTGATTTGGCTGGACCATAATCACCCTGTTCTTTAATTTACCATAATCACACTTACAAGAATGAGAGCGAAAGTATTATAGCACTCGATGGTGATCAGCATATTCATCTTTATTAATCAGAGGATCTTAGTTAGAGATTTCTATCCTGTTTATTTTTATATTTAAAAAGTATTTAAAAATTTTAATTTTAATTAATAATTTTTTATATTTAGATTTACTAATATTAAAAATAATTTTTTTAAAATAAAAATATTATTTTAATATATTTTTAAATAAAAAATACTTTTATAAAAAACTTCAGTTATACTTATGACTCAGAAACTTAACCCGTAGCAGTTAATAAAGCGAAAGCTAGAGCGGTGTATTGATATTATAGAAAAATGGAAGAGGGAAAGTGTGCTGAAAAGAAGAAGGTGATGCTGGCTATAGATGAGAGTGAGAATAGCCACTACGCTCTTGAATGGGCGCTTGATAAGCTACGAGAGACCATCTCTGACTCTGATGTATTCATCTTCACTGCACAGCCTAATTCTGATCTGGGTTATGTCTATGCTTCCACTCTAGGCGTTCCTCGTAAGTTCTTCTCAATTCCTTGGTTAGCGTTCATTTATTTTAGTCACAATTTTATAAATAAAAAAAAGTCGATTTTTTCTTTCAAGAAAAGTTTAAACTGTACGATAATTCAGAGTAGCTCTTTCTTTTTCTTTTTTCTTTATTTATTTTGGTTGCAGCTGTGGATTTGATCACATCTATACAAGAAAATCACAAGAAGGTTGCATCATGTCTATTGGATAAAGCTAAAGATATTTGTGCCAAATATGGGGTAATGGTTTCCATCATTGTATCAAACTGCTCCTTCTTAAATTATTCAGTTTGTGCATGTAGTTATTCAGTTCTGTGATTGTAGAATGAAAATTTTTATTGTTATTGCATGTAATCCACATAACATGTCGAGTGATTTCCTCTGATGGCTTTCCCCTTCCTTAAAAGTCATAGGTGCTATAAACGAGATTTTCCATTTTATTTGATCATGATGTTTTTGACTTGTATATAAGCATAACGCATATGTGAAAATACTTTCTTACAAAATCTGACTGGAAAAGGAATAAAAAAGGGAGTGGGTAAATTGAAGCCCCAGTCCTTGAGAAATAAATTGCAGTTCCTTCACAAAAACTAAATGCATTGAAGTACAAGCAGGTTCCACATAAATAGTTTTGCATGTTGTTGTAAGCAAAAATAGTAATGCTCTTTTATTTTCCTAAAGATTGTTGCAGAGACAGTAACGGAGATTGGGGATCCTAAATATGCAATTTGCGAAGCTGTAGAAAAGCTCAACATCGAACTACTTGTTTTAGGCAGCCATAATCGGGGACCTGTGCAGAGGTTAGTCTTTACTTGAAATGTTATATGGAATCCTCCTTATTCATCAGTCTAAAGTTATAAGAAAATAGAGAAAAAGGACAGAGAAAATAGCATGTCATGCTGGCATTTCAGAATGCAATTGGTTGGAGAACGAGTCGCCTGTTTTTAACCTGGAGATAAATCAACTATGTGTATGGTTGTGCTATTGTATGCAAACATGGGTGCCTCTGAACTGTGCTTCTAGATAGACTAAAACTTACAAATTACTGAGTTTAACTCGAGTTTTCCGGACAGGGCTTTTCTGGGCAGTGTGAGCAACTACTGTGTGCACAACGCCAAGTGCCCTGTTCTTGTTGTGAAGAAACCTGCAGTTTGAGGAGCTCGCCGTCGTAATGCTGCTATCATGTGAAGCAGAAAGCTGAGTTCTGGATATGAGGAGACCAGCAAGTCAGAGTTATTTGTCAAAACAAACAGCATGTCAAGTTAAAATGTCAAGATGTTTGGAATTTTGAGATTTAGGTCTCTTTTCAAAAGGCATTGTGTTTGTAAATTGTTAGACAAGATAAATACTCCCCAAGCTAGCTTGACTCTGTTAACATGGGTTATCTTCAGCTCTATTATTTCAGATCATTCTCAGATATGATTTGAGCCTTGCAATAGTACATTTCCATAACTAGCACATAGAAAAGAAAAGGAAAAGGAGAGAGAAGAAACTTTTGGTAAATTGTGCTTTGCTTACTCGTGTTAGCTGCTTGCCATCTCTCTCAATGGGCGTTCCAATGACATTCGCCAAAGTGTCCTCCAGTGAACATTAGTAGCCTCAACTTAGTGTTGCTCAGAATTTAAAAAACATCCATTGCTGGCTAAATGCTTTTAAGATGCTTTCCTCATTAGTTTGCAAGCAATTAGTAAAAACAATTACTATTATTTTTGACCTTTTTCATTCCTTGCTCCACTTGACCATGTTTTCTTCTCATACTGCATGTGAAGTCCAGTCCTCTTATCTTTCAAATACATCCGATCAAATGTTTAGAATATTACTAACGCTAAAGTTTTATAGCACATCAGTCAACCTATCGTCGAAAGAGGAAGAAATTACCAACAAATTCTGTTCGGGCAACGGAAAACCTTGTACTGTCAAGCACATACTGGTAGATACAAAAGGTTTTTGATAACCATGACTCTTTTCCGTCAAGACGACCTTTTTATCAAGGAGAAACAAGAACAAACAAAAAATGAGAAGAAAAAGAATTTGCTACAAGTACATGAGGCAAAGAAAAAGCTGTAATTTGCTGTGTGACTAATCCACCAGAAAAATTAATGGCTGGGGTCACAATAATCCCTTTTTTGTTCATTCATTTCTGTTATGGTTATACAACTAACTGGGAAATTTCTGCTAAGTAACTCTACAAAAGAGCAATTAAATTTCTTGCTGTCAACTCTACCAGTTGAAAGAAGTAGATGTTAGGAAAAGGAGACTTCATAGACCAATGCATCAGGTCTCTATCATTCTATACCAGGTAAAACTATCACATCTCACCAAAAATAAACACAGTGCGTATCAAGTTACCCCTTTCCTTTTCATGAATGAAAGGTTTTCATTAATCAAAAGCAACCAAAGAAGGAGCTTACCTTCCTGCTTACAATTACAAACGATTTTGTAAAGAAAAGTAAAATTTACAATGAGGAAAAGTTCCAATTCCTACGTCAAGTTACCTTCCCAGAGCAGAAGTAATCTTTTCATACACCGCAAAATAGATCAGACAGCAAGAAAAGCTTTTGCAATCTTCGTGACCAATTTGGGACGACACTAAGTGGAAATATAGTAAAAGCAAATTCCCTTTTCAAGTAGGAACGTCCTAGAAAAGGCTCCCAATTCTAATCTGAGCATCATTATTGAGACTCTTGGCTTCTATTACCTAGGCTCGAGTTTTCACTCCACACTGAAAAGGGCAAACCACCCTGAAGCAACAAAAAATTGACTATTGTTACTCTAAAGCACATTACTTTGGAAAAGAAAGAACTCCTGGTTACTTATAGAGGAAAGCTTACTGTAGAGGTATAACAAATGGCTCAACTAACACACTCTTGAATTCAAAACAATGGCCAGTACATGTGAAGACTTTCAATGATATAAATAGGTGAAGTTTCATATCACATGACATTTATGTACCAACTACATTTTATTGAAGTTAAAGACTTTGGTTTTGCATCATCTGCGTGACAATGAATAAAGGAAATGGAAGGGCTAATATGAAGGTGATGGTGGTCATAGATGAAAGTGAGTGCAGTTATCGTGCTCTCATGTGGGTGCTCGACAATCTCAAAGAATCGATCAAGAACTTACCGCTTGTCATATTCGCAGCGCAGCCACCTCCAAAGTGTAATTATGTAGCCTCTTCAGCATTTGGTCTCGCTTGCATATGTCCACTCTCAGCCAGTTGAGTATTCCTCCTATCCATTTCGCTAGAACATAAGTGTTCGTGCTGTACATGTTACTGCATGTTATTCAGGATTTCCTGGTTTCTAGTTCTGCTCAATTAATCTTGGATTTCGTATGATACATCATTCTTAACTAGATTCTGCAGGTTGGCAGGTGGGAATTGTGTTCCTTTGTCTATATTTAAGGACTTGAGTTTAAGCCTTTATTGCTTCTTTTTCCCCCCCAAGAAAAGCTAATGGAAATTGTTTAACTATGCACGTAATCTCAAAAACAAATTGTGTTTCCAAATGCCTTTCCTTTTCTTTTCGGAACGGGAAGCCTGCTACACTCATATCTTTTGATTCATTATTCTCTTGTGAACTTCTCGTATTGAGAGTCATACTAGAGACACTAAACTAATAGAATGTATACACGAAATTGATTGTCATTAGTTTATACTTTTGAATGACAGCCATGGATCTATTTAACTCTGTTCAACAACAAAATAAGAAGGTGGCATTGGGTATTCTGGAGAAGGCTAAGAGAATATGTGCAAGTAAAGGGGTATGTCCATAATAATTAGTGAAGCACTTTGCTGAAGCCTCTGTTCACTCGGTAGTCATTTACCAGTCTACTTTTCCATCTGCGACACATGAAGGCCCATGGAATTATCCAAATGAAAAGGAAAGATGTTAAAGAAAATTGAGTTTCTTAACTTTATCCTTGAGATCTCCAGGACAAAGCCGTCAAATATGGAAAAACTAGAAAGTAATTTTAAGCTAGGTTTGAAAAAAGCAAGCTGTAGTGGACCTTTCAGAAAAATCTTAGGTGATTCATGTTTCTGGGAATTTGATGCTTCACATCTTCTGCTTAGGTTAAACAGTCCCTGTATCTCAAGATAGAAGTATTCTATAGACTCATTCGTATCATCGTAATGTACTACTTAAACTGTTGCTTTGACTCTGATGTTGATAGAGTCTAGTTTGTTGTGACAAACCGTATGGTGGGTGGGTCCTAAAATTTCTTCGAGTCCACGACCTTTATTCGGAAAGCATTTTATTTATGAAAATGAGGCCAATAGGTAGCAAGGTTTTGCCCAAAAATTGAGTACAACTGCTTGCACTTTTCCTCCCCCACCCCGCACTCTCCGGGTGTCTCAATTATATGTGTTTCTTTTTGACAATATTAGCTTAAATGATATGATGTCGCAGCTAGGAACTAGGTAAAAATAAAAGTGGGCTGGTAAATTTTAAGATCATTCATATTCTGCATACCGCTTTCTCCATGGACTTGATGATGGATGGCACTGATTTTTACCAGTTTTCTCTGACTACATATATATATAGGGATCGTCACTATCTTGTCTTCTCAGGTAATTGTGGAGGCAATTACTGAGGCGGGTTATCCTAAAGAGGTCATATGCGACGCAGTTCAGAAGTGTGGTGTCAATTTACTTGTCATTGGCGACGAGGCAGATGGAAATATCAAGAGGTTGGTTTCCTATCTTTCTTATTTTTGCTAGCGATCTGATGGTGACAGAAGCAGACATGGAACAGCTACTCTACTGCAAGCATTTAGCTGTGAAGACCTCGTAAAAATAAATCACGTAGGGGTCAATAAGTTAAAGGATTTTATTGACAGAATTTCTATATGCTCATGTAGAGTGGTTTCATTGCATTATCTGGCATTGATGCAAGTTATTTCCTATAGGGCTTTGCTGGGAAGTGTCAGCAGTTACTGCGTTCAGAATGCCAAGTGCCAGGTTCTTCTTGTGAGAAACAAGGCCTGAGGAGATTTGACTGTTTAATAGATGTACACGGCTGATTTAGCTTCTGTTCTATGATTTGTATTCTACTAGCCACGAAGTTGTATACATCACGCCTTATCCTTGCTGTGGAACTGTTGCCCAAAAATAAGGTTGATATTATTAGTCGATCGACTGCTGTAGCATTATTCATCGTGTTTATGCAGGCAGGTGCGTGCTTGGAAAGGCAAGGAACCAAAAAGGGAAATCGTTATTGTTGAATTGCTAAATCTATTAAATTAAGCTATTGGAAACAGCGTAATCTAAGATGTTCGCAGCATCGGAACTCATCAGATGTGTTATTTTCTTTAAAAAGAATTAGAATGTGCTATTTTCCCAACAAAATGAAAGTGCTATTCTGGGGGGGAAAATCATCTCTAATTCTTCCCTTCTTCAATACGAGGCATGATTATCAACGGAGTCACATGCACATCAAAGAAGAATAACCTTTTTCACTATATAATATTAGTCATTAGAAGTGGGTTTGTCACGCTCTATTTGCCCTACCAATCACTTTATTAAAATTAATTCAAAAATAATTATATAAATAGTTTTATTAATCAGATTTAAGATTTATTTTTAAATAATTATAAATAAATAAAAGTTTATATAATTATTAATTTCAGAATTCATTATATTAATTAAAAAATACATAAATTGATCCGCTAAAAAAAATAACTAATTCAGAAGTTTCTCTGGAAAATCACATGCCATGCCATGATATATATATATATAGGTCATGCCATAATATATAGGTGTGACTTGGACGGGCAAATCGACAATGACTTCTCCTTCTCCGTTAAGGTCGGGCAAATTTTATTTTCGAAGTTACAGGAAAATCTTGACACCAAGTGATGATGATTAGGCTCAACGCCACTAAATCAATTATGAAAGCAAAATAATATTCTAATTTCTTGGCTGCTGATATTAATTTCATCAAACACTTAATAAATTGCATCATAAAGTGAGATTTCATTTAGAATATTAATTAGAAAACTTATACTCAATTATTACTAAATTATATTTATTTAATATTCACATGACAACCTTTTAATTCCCTAAATATCAAAATACATGGGAAAATCTACTTAAAAATTAAGATACTATTTTTCAATTTAATTGGATAGAATACACGACTTGTCATATTAACAAGGGAGAGTCTCTCAACTTGATGGGTAAAAACAAAAGGAGATTATATTGATGAGATTTATTATTATTATTATTGTCGCCGTCGCCGTCGTCGTTGAAGATCACGAATTCTTGGTTCTCTGTTAAAATGGAGAAGACGAACAAGCACCACAAAATGTCTAGATAAGCATACAGTATCGTATATCAACGGCCCTCTTATGTGTCACAAGAAAAAGAGAATGAGAGGCTGGTGAGTGGCGGTGATTGATTAAGTGGGACCCGCACAGAGCATAAACAATCAAGTCGAGGCGGTCTCTAGAAAGTTAAACAAAAGAACAAACAAATGACATGTCACCGCGTGTCAAATTTGTAGTGGCAGAACCGTCACTAACTTTACCACCACATATTTGAAAAACTGTACCCCCAGTGCCCTCTTTCCGTCTTGTTTGTAAGCCGGAGGATCAGATTATATCTCCCTCTGTCGCATGACTCATCACTGCCCCAAAAAGCCCATTGTATAATATTGCCTTGCCCACCTACCACACCACAGAACGAAAATATTTTTTTAATTTTTTTGAAGTGTTAAAAATAAATTTTAAAAAATAAAAAATATTTTTTTAATAAAAAACATTTAAAAAAGAAACAACTACACGACTTTCAAAAACTTCCAAGCACCTTCTCATCGTGACTCAGCAGTCTCTATCCTTTTTCTCTTTCCAAAAAACGCCTGCTACTTTGTTTATGACGTGGACAAGAATCTCTGCCAGGTAGCCAATGGTTATCTCCCAAGTAACTTGACCCAACTTATTCCTAATGCTTTTTTATGATAATTTATTAGATACAATCGGATCTATCTTCAACTCTGAATGTATCTCATAATTCTTGAGCATTACTTCACAATGCTAAAAAAACCTTGGGAGATTTATCTAGCTTCACTTTCATGAAAAATATAAACAATAAAACTTTTTTTTTCATTCCAAATTGCATTTTTTTTAAATTTTATTTTTATTTTAAAATTTAAATTCTTTTAATAATTATAAGAATTGTTTTTAAATCTATCAAGTTGATTGAATTATATTAATTTAAATTTCATACTATTTTCATAATATTTAATTTTAAATTTAAATTAGATAATAAGTTAGGTTGAAATGTTTTTTTCTATTAGTTTTTTCTTAATTTTTTCAAATATTTTTATTAGTTAATTAGGTTATTTTTTAACTGGTATAAATTAGAACAACTATCACAATTTAATTTTAAATTTAAATTAGATTAAGTTTTAATTAAAAGACTTTAAAATTAACTTATTAGACAACTTAATAACAATAATAATAATTATTTATAATTAAAATATTTTACTATTGTATTTATTCAACCACCAACACAACGACGCCCTCGTAACTGGAAAGTAGTTAATTTTCTAAAGTTACTTGGGTGTTTTAGTTAGAAATATTGAAACAGTTTTGCCCAAATACATTCGAAAGTATTTAGATACAGTTATAACTTAATCGTTACCTGAACAGGTCGCTGCAAGAATATGCCATTACAAGAATATGCTCATGTTTTTTTTTTAAAAAAGAAGAAGAAGAAGAAGAAGGAATATGCTCATGTTTTTTAGTCTGCGGTCACCCCCTCCTCTGCCTTTAAAAACCCAGTCCTCTGGCCCTAGCAAACCTCCTCCGTTTCACATTTCATCCCTCTCTAATATTTTCATTACAAAGCTCCACTCAGAAGTCTCCTTGTTCTTCGTTCCTTTTCCAGTTCACACAAATTTTCTCTTAGCAATCCTTTGTAGCAACCTTAAAATCCCGCAATTTTTTTTTTCTTAGGATTGAGATACCAGACTTCCGTGTTCGCACATAATTGTTGCTAGCTAGCTAGCTAGACATGGAGATCCCAGTGATCAATAGAATAAGCGATTTCGAGACAGGCTTAACCTCTCTGCAAAACCCAACATTTCTTTCCCAGATTCTTGCACTTTCTGGTGTCGAAAAAATTCACCAAGCTTATAGTTTTTGGAAATGGGGCGCTCTGATTCTTGCCCTGGCCGCCTCTTTCACAACCATAATTAATAGAATCAAGATTCTCATCATCCGATTCAAAAACCACCCCTTCATCTCTTCACCATCTCTTATCATCAATCAAGAAGATTGCGATTACGAAAGCGAAACGGACTTATCTTGCCCATCATCAATATCCTTATCAGATGACGAACAGGAAGAAGAGTCCACATCATCTTCAAGAAGTTGGTGGTCCATTAATGATCATGATCAAGACTTCCGGGTTAGAGGCTCTGGGAATTGTTACATTGACGATCAATGCCAGGGTAGTAATTTTAGGCTCCGGAGACGACGAAACAGCAGCATTGGAGACTTTTTTTCGTTGACTGATTTCACAAACGGGAAAAACGTTGTAAAGCTTTGGGATAATTTAGGATTAAGTCTAGGATTAAACCTTAACAACAGCTACGATTCGAGGAACGCTGCCGTTTCTTTTTATGACATTAACAAAGAGCAGAAGATATGTTCCATATTTGGCAGCAAATGTGATAGTATTTTCGCGGCTGTTCCCACATCTCCTTCGGTGGTTGTCTCGGGAGAGACAAATTTGTCGGGTCATTCATCGTTAAGTTTATGGGACGCCCGAGTTGGGTTTCGGGTGCCGGAGGTTTTTGCGGAATTAAGGCCTACGTTGGGGAAGATTGTGGGTGTCGCCGGCGGCGGCGTAGAGAAGGTTTATGTCAGAGATGATGTCACTGGTGAGTTAACGGTGGGTGATATGAGAAAACCCAGTTCGCCGTTAGTCAATGCGACGGAATCTGATGTGGATACTTGGTGGGATGCTGACGCCGTTATTGTAGACAATGAATGTGAAAAATCTGTTTAATAACGCGGCCAAGGATTCACTTGTATTTCTGGAAATGATAGAGCGGTCAATCAATGTAATTCAGCTATCTGTAAATAGGTTTTTTATTAGCCAATAAAATAGAAAACTAGCCGATCCTGGGTTCCTCATTATTTGTTTTAAGTGGTTCTTAGCATATTTTGGTCTGTTTGCTTGGCTTTGTGATTCGATAATGCAATCTTTCGCTGTTGACGCTTTCTTGTGATAATAATTGCACTGATTGAAAATAAAAGAAAATGCAGAAAACATGGCACGCGAGGTCAGATGTTTTAAATTCTTGGATGAACAAGATGACTGATTTTTCAAGCAAAGAAAATAGACTGGTCCAACTTTCCGCATAGACTCTCTTATCGTTCAAGTAATTAGGAACTGTTCCATTGTGTGTAAAAGACAGACTCCTCTTTCTAAGAATTAATCTGTGCTGGATTGGTTGATGAGACAAGCAACATCAAACAGTGAATAGGAAGTATTTTAAAAAAGTCTGGCTTTCTCTGTAATGATATTCCAGCTAGTTCCGTTGTCACTGTATTGTATGATTAGATTAAACCATCCATTAAAGATTCATATAATTTAAATTTTTAGATGACAAAAATCGGTCTTGATTTTCATTAATGATATGATAATCAAGTTGAGTGTTTTATGCTGTGTTAAAATATATATTTTTAAAGTATTTTTTATTTGAAAACAATTTTTTATGTGTTTTTTTTTTATTTTCAATATCATCTTATCAAAATTATTGTAAAATACAAAAAAAAACTATTAATTTAATGTTTAATCAAGATAAATATATGTTTTTTAAAAAATATTTAAAAACAGAAGCTAACTTAATCTCAAATACGATATAAGTGGTTATTGAAAAAAATAAAATTTCAAGGTAAGTTGTTGGGACGTGGAGGAATCTCACCAAGTGAAAATCATGGACACATCAATAAAGGATCAGATGCTTTTATTGCTGCCCTGCACTTAATGGGTCTTATCTATATCATTAGTGAACCCTATCTCATTATACTGGGCCTGGTTTGCCCTAGGGTGCTAGTTTAGTACCCCAAAGGGCCCAGACAAAGTCAAGGAAGGAAAACATCAGAACGAAGCCCATAAAAGCTGGCCTGCCAAGACATTTTGGGCTGAAGAGGTTTTTTTATGAGCATGGCCAGGAAGCATCTCCCAATAATCAACGTATGTTTGCCTGCCCAGCACCAGCTTAAACACAATTCACAGAACTTAAAATCCACGGATTGATTGTTAGACAATGGAAAACGTGGTGGAAAGTCCCTTTATCTGGAATAATTTGCTTTAATTAATTAACATCTAACTTTCTTAAAGGAAATGCTTCTAAGTTCTAACGTTTGAAGATCTTAAGCAAGAAATTCCCAGATTTTTGTAGAAATCCTGCAAGTATAGAGGAGCCTTCTCTCAGCACTGGTTGTGTAATGTAGGAAATTATCTGGCACCCGGACTCAAAATCTCTGTGTTTTATACACATGCCAAAGCTTCCTGCCCCAAAATTCTACTTTCATTTTCTTTTTTCAGTTAATTTGAGGCTGGAACAATTAAATATGTGGCGAGCAAAGAGCTAACTGAAGGTGTATTGGCCTTTGATGTATAGAGATATTCTTTGATGTGTGCTCAGATCCGGATTTTAATCCACAAATCTTTATCTGAACAAGTACGAACAACCTCACTCTAGATTTTCTATCAACAGGCTAGACAAGCTTAAAGGCAAACCATATCTGCATTTATATTATATACAATACCGATGATTGGCTTGGTGATTTACTAAAGCGCTACACCAGTAAATTCATGTAGAACCTGTATATTAGCTATCTCATATGCTTGTATGATTTTATTCTGAACATTACAGTTTTATGTAATTTCAAACAAGACTTAATCTAAGAAATCAGAAGTTAAAAGAAAGATGAAACAGATACCGAACGAGTGTCAAACGAATTCACTAAGAATTTGTAGTAAAATGGCTAAATCCATATCCACCAGAGGAGATATCAAACTTTCCCCCGGGCCTTGGATGGCCAAAGAATGAGTTAGATTAAATATTCAACATGATAATCATATTTGATAATCTCTTGCTGGTCAATCTTCCTAATTCTGCAAATACGAAAATACTGAATACATACATACAGACATCTCAACAAGAAAAGAACGAAAGAATCAACCCTTTTTATCAACAAAAAAACCATTTATCATTTGCATAGAGCCCGATAAACCTCAATCATCTAATTCCCATGTCGCTTTATTCTGTTAATATTCAGGGAGACCTTTCATGAACTCCAAAACAGATGGAGATATCGGATTTCCCATCTGAGACGATATAAAAACTGAAACTGGACATCTAAATACAGGTCTGGGTGAGAAAAATAAGTCAGCTGAAGTTGGGGTAAAAAGAGGAACATCTGCAAAGCAAGGAGTATGTAGTGCTTTAAGAATTGGTGTCATCACAGTTTCAACGCCACCAGCAGCAGCCCAATGACAATTCTCTTCTGTTGAAATTGAAGATGACTCAATATCACGCTTCCTTTCATGACTGTTACCTTCTACCGATTTCAATCCCTTACTGTCAAGACTTTGATTAATAGACCGCCAAAATCCCGTGAGTTTTTGCACCAAAGCCATAAAAACCTTGCGTATGGATTACCTTCGGCGAATGTGTCTAGATAATAATCGGTTGGTTCTTCTGCTGTTGTTGTTTTACTCCATTAAATAGAGGAGCTATATATTACAGAAATTGATGATGAGATGGGATTCTTTGTTGATATATGGACGTAGACCATTGATGTTATTTTGTCCATAATGGTACTTCGAAGGACTCGTTTGGATTAAATCTTGAAAGCCAATAAAGCAAAACAAGAAAACAGAGGTGTAAATGGCTTTACAGGGAAGAAAAAACAAGAAAAGAAAAAAACAATTTTTTACGTTGAGAAAGCGTGTCGCAATAAGGAGGCGTAAATTTTTTTTCCTGATAGAATGGCCGGCTTACTGAACGTTGACATTAAGGAGGTGTTTAAATTTTAGGTTTTAGCGGAAAGAAGTTGTTAGAAGGTACCCTTCTCCTTCTTCCATGGGTACTTGTTTAGGTTTCCATGGCCGCTTCTGTAACTTAAAGTAAGTTATGTATCTACTATATAAATACATCATCCGAATGAAATATTATTTTAATAAATTTCTAACTAAAATTCATTTGAAAATCAATTATTGTCGCCCTTTCGAACATAAGCGAAATTCATCAGTATACACGACGGTGCTGTCTTGAATTAAATACGTCTAAAAAGGAATTCTTGCCTTCAATTTGACCTGTTATTTCCCAAAACTAGTATTACTTCAGCTGGAAAGCTGTGTGTGGTCAAGATTCTGAGTGATTACTGTAGTCGGCAACCCAACTTTCTTGAATTTTGACCTCAGATCGGTCGTTTCACTGTTTGCAATCCGTTAATTATTAATCTTGGGTTGCAGCTCTGTGATGTCGGGGTCAAAAAGAAGTTGGCCCAGCAAAACCTTTCAAGAATGGGCTCCAATACTAGGCCTCGAGTTCATATCTTTCTTTAACTCTCCAATTCCTCATTAGGCCTCATGTTCAAGGGGCCTGGACTTGCAACTAAATTCGGAGGATCAAAGAATTAGAGTAAAGTTGCAGCATCACAGTTAATCCTCCAATTTTAGTTACAAATCCGTAACTTTCTCTCTTAAACTCTCCGAGTTGATCCTAATCCTCAATCTTTTTTGTTCTTTTTTATAATTATAAAGAAACTCTGACCAAAATCTTGTATGAGTTACGGATATGACTTAGGCCTCCGTTTCTGGTTATTCAAATTGTTTGGGCAATGCATTGTACAGAATAATTTCAAGCAAATTCCATAATTTCCTGTTCAGACATCTAGTTTAAAGGGAGAACCTGGAAATGGGTTATGGTTTAAAATAATTATTTTATTTTAAGTATATTGAATCCTAGCTTATATGTATATCAATTAAATTATTTAGCGATTCCATTTAATTAGTTAAGAAATAATCATGAAATGTTTTAATTATTATTTCTTGTTTTTTACTCGTATTCTTTGTGATATATATCTGTTTTTCAAATTAATAATTAATTTCTCAACTATTCATCTAGCTTCTTAAAAAATATTTAATTTAAGTTATGTTCTTAATGGTATTTTTAGTTAGACAATACAATAATAGATTATTAAATAGTTAAAGTAATTTCACTAGTGGCACACCATGATAGTCCGATATCAAACAGTTTGATGTGTTTGTACACTACAATATAACAAACTTAAACAAGCTCTAAATTTGTCTACATTCAACACTTTTTACAGGTTTTTTTTATTCTCCTCTATTTCTCACCCTCAATTGTTTCTTAACAATTGGTCAAAAAAAATTGTTTATACAATTGCATATATAATTTTTAATTTCTGATAATTACTTTGATGAGGGGTATAATATTATAGATTCTCTTCTAAATAAAGTTGGATATGGGGCCAGTAAAAAAACCACTCAAATAAATATCAACTTGATCTTTTTATTTAGTTTTAAATTATTTTCTTATGAACACATCCATGTGGAAGGATTAGTGGCCGTGGCAACCCAAATTTTTTAAAAGTTGACATTTTAGTCCATATAAAATCTTTAAAATGTTTTCAAGTACACCCTTGTATTATAGGAAATACATGTATCTCATCTTCAAATCACGTATCACCCATGTGGCTTTCCCTTTGTTATTTACTTTCAAGTTTACACAGTTTCTTTCATGCTGACCGTCCTAATACTAAATTTATGGTTTCGGCCCCACCTATATCACATTATCAAGCACACAAATGTGTGTGCATACATGACTCTAGCCCGAACATGTTAGATTAAGCTTACAAGGCAAACAAAGAGAAGACAACAATATTTAATCTTTTTTGTATTGTTACCCTGTCCATTGTCTGGTCAAACAAAGTCAATGCAGGTGCATTCTAGATGATTTATTAATTAGTTGTGATTAATAGAAAACGTGGCTTGCAAAAGACCCACATTGTCATCATTGTGCTTCTGAATTACTCACAACAGTCTATGAAACTTTGGGCAGTGACCTCCACCTTCAACTCGGAACATGGAGTGATCAAATTGTCTGCTAGTGCTATAAGAATACAAGCTCGTATTAATTTATAGAGCATATGCCTCTGTGAAGATGAGTTTCATAGTATCGTGCGCAAGGAACAGCACGCGCACTGCCATATCTCAGTCCTAGAAGGGGCTGGGCTGCCCTTCTCGAGTTTCTGCTACAAACCCGTCATGTTATATGCAATTGTTTACTATCAATTAATTTTTATGAATATTTAAGTATGGTGCTTCGGCTACTTACTTTTCTATGTTTTTGTCTTTGAATCTTGAAGCCCCCTTATTGGATCTCCCGTTTCACTACTTTCGATCATTCCCTTTCTGTCATTGATTTATTAGTTGTTAAATCCATATGTCTTTTTTTGTTAACTTTCTCAGAGCAGACATTCTCAGGACAGTTCCATGAAAACCAGCATGTTCACATGCAGTCATGCTTTTGATTTTTCTAAGTTACACGATCATCTAGTATTTAAGATTAAAAGCATGCCTCTGCTGAGTGGTGCTCTTCGTTTCGTCCACACACACACACACACACACACACACATATATATATTCTTACCTTAATCAAGTCATGCTATTAAATTTATATAAATATCAAGACATATAAGCATATTCATGTTGATAGATTTATCGATCTAGCAATTAATAAGTCAATACATTAATTATAACATGGATATATATATATATATCGATACATCACGTTAATATATAAATACATGATAACATGACAAATAATATATTGCTCGTTTATCAATAAACCGATTTTGCGATAAAATAATATTTTTCATGTCATCGTTGTCTTTGTGTGTGTCCATGGCATATTGGCATATTCACATCTAAACTATCAAATAATGTCTGGGTATAAATACCTCGTTAAACTAACATGACCAATCCAATATTAATGTTCAATGAACTAAATAGGAGCAATTTGTCCAATATTCTTTTCTCGCGTACCAAACATCATCTGCAAATGTGTGCTTGCTTTCATAGGATATATTCATAATATAAAATTGATCATTAAGGAGGAGTTTACTATTAAATAGTGCTTAAATTAAATTTATAAAATTGTTTATTGCAACTTGCAGTTACATGCATGTACTACAATCATGATGGAGTGAGTATGTACCTGCAGGTAAAATTGTTTATTTTTTTCTCCATTTTGTTTGACCGACCTCTTTTCCTTTGTTACTACTACGTTACTCATTACCTAGGTCTCAACATCTGTACCTGCACATAAATACCTTCGAGGATAATTATAGTTGGTTCGTTTCTTGTTAGCTACGACTTAATTATTCGTTATGAAGAACATGCCATTCCATTTCTTTCTTCGTGCCAATTCCTTATTTTCTTCAATTTTTTCGATGCCTTTTCGTGGGCATTGCTCATGCGACTATTCGAGGATTTATTATCCATATGTTCTGGGCTTCTCGGGAATTGTTTTGTTAATCGAAGTCCAATTACTTTTCCCAATTCCAAGAAGCTAGTTGAACTTAAGTTTGTTAGTTTTTATAACCTAGTAAAATATACATTTGTAAATGAAACCAACTTTACAGTGAGTTTGTGTCCTTTGGACTAGCTGGTTATAAATTATACATTATTAGGGCAATTGTCTTTTTCTTAGCTTAATGAAAAAGTCTCCCCATGCATGTAGCTTTGCCTGTTGGCAGAAGAACAGCCATCATAATTTCTTTTGCATCTTATAAAAACAAGAACAGACATGTTCTTCACCACATTATATTCCATCGCAGGACAGCTAAGTATTTCCTCCGAGTATCATGTTACAAATGAAAAACATAAAATAATGCAATGGTTTCAGATCCCTCTATATGTTTCATCTAAAACTTGTCCCTTTAAAGTATTGTGATTTGGCTCAAACAAATTACTTAATAATGGAAAATAACAATGAGAAGAAATAAAATCAGATTCGCGGGGAAATAACATGTGCATGATCTTTTGCCATCCTAGATTTTAGCTATATTTTTAAGTATTTGGATGGAATATGACTGCAATTATTGAATTCTTTACGGACCCACAGTTATTATGAAGCATAAACCACTTAATTAATAATCTAAAAATAAACAGTAGATGAAAGAGCGCTAGAAAAACTGTTTTACTTCTAATAAATATAAAGTAATATAAAAAATTAAAAATTATCCATCCACTATAAGATTCAACCCTTTAAAATGCAATTGGAACTTAAATATTCAATTCAATACTATTTATCCAAAAACATCTATTTATAGTGAGGTGTTTCTATATATATATATATATAAACCATTGGCGGGGTGTGCTTGACTCGAAGGTCTCGTACTACGTCAACCATATGGTTAGTGTTACTGAGGATAAATATTTTTCAAAGAATAGCTTTAATTACTCAATTTCTATTCATCTAAAACTAAAGAAATTTAACATCTTTGAGCTAAGCCTCTCAGTACACATGATCTGGCCGAATTACCTAATGGTCTTATACTATATACGTGACATGTATGTCAATCATACGTATGAAGGAGACGCGATGGAAGATACCAACTTCTACGCTACATATATATATATATACACGAGCAATGGTCAGAGGCTGAAATATGCCTTTGAATATGATGCAATAGAGCGCCTAGCTATTCGTATTATGGAACCTCGTAGCTTTGTCCCCGTCACAACTATGATTTAATCAAAACCAGAAACACGAAAACGGGACTCCCAAAATAATTTTTTTTGAGTTTTCCGGATAAAGATTACTAGCTGACGGCTAATCCTGAAGCTGCGGCACAACAAAAACTTCTATCATTGCTTCAGAAAATTCAGAGCCTTCAAAAGTAAAAAAGGTTCTTCGTGACAGCTATGTGACATTTGTACAGCAGTGACAAAAATTTCAGTGGTGCTTCATAATTTGGATTCCCATTATTGTTAAATTATCGAACATTTGCTGCTCGGATGTTCAGGATGGGTGTACTCACATTCACATAACTCAACATAAATAAGAGGCCAGTTCATGAGTTGCAAGGTTCAACGCATGGGACAAATTTGCTTGGTTGAATAATACATGGAAATAATAAATGCATACTTGAGCTTTGATAAATTTATCTAAGATAGTGATGGTCCATTAACTCAATTATTTGGTTTAGCCACTAAAAAAATGAAAAAAGAGCTGGATTTGGAAACGTTGAATAGACCCCATATGTACATGTAAATTTTTATGTTATGGCCTGCCATGTGTAGAAGATGGTTAATTTATTTAGAATTCATATCATCAGATTGATCGCAATACTAATTCCTTGTTCCTATTCCACAGATGCCTGTCATGGTAGCAGATTAGCCCTGATATTCCCTCACACTGCAGGGGTTAGAACGATTATTTTAGCTAAGACACGTATAATAAGCTGCTTTTGACTCACATTTTCAATCTGTGTGTATATTTGTGTCTTGTTGTTAAGGAATAAAAGATAAGAACTTCAGTAATAAAGCAGGCTGGCAGCGAATTGACAATTCATGAATTACTGGGTACTCATCAATGTACAGTTCTTTAAATGCTGAGGGCATGGTTATATTGTCATGATAGACAGGAGAAGGGTTACCCTTTTATAGCACTAGAATGGTAAGTTAGGCATCCTAGTCCTCGACATCATTGTCCTTCGCAGAAAACAAACTATCAAAGTTTTGTAAATCTAAAATCGGAGGATTAGGGACTAATTCCAACGGTTAATGCAGATAGCAGAATCAGTGTTATTAATGTACATTTGATTGAGAGCGTCTAGGAGAGTAATGCTTTGACCAAATAGTGCAGCGATTTCAGTGGATTTAATACTCGGAAACCAAACGATTCTCTTCAATCAGAATAGAGGAGATTGGAAATCGAATGGGTTACAATCAAAAGAGGGACATGCTGGTTCAACTTAATTGGTTAAAGATTGACTAAATCTATGTAGTATCTAAGCCAGGAAGAAGATCCTGTTCGAGATACACCTTGCTATGTCAATGTTTGTTTTCTTCGATGGACAGATGTACATATAGTAGTATCAGCTTTAAGATTTGAGGATTCTTTCCAATCTCCGTATAGTTAATTTTACACGCGATACCTGCATCATTTTTCTTTTATTTTTTTAAAGAAATAAACATATATCGTGAACTGATTAGAATTAAATTAAAAAAAAAAAGGAAAATTCTCAACTTACTATAAATCAGAGACTACTACAAACTTGTCCCTTTCCTTACCTCTTGTTTAAAAGATTCGCCAGTTAAAAACAGATTAGTTTTTTTTTTTATTTGAATAATTTGTATCGTTTTTTTCTTAACGAACTGATTTTTAACTTTGTCAATGTCCAGATTAGCTCTCGACCGGATGTTTGGAAGATTTGTTAGTGAAGAAATTTTGAAAAAAAAAAAAAACTGTATCGAAAGCGCGGCAAAACATATGAAACTAAGAAGGAAAACAAATAAGATTAATGTTACTTGTATTTGGGAACAAGAGTTTTGAGAAGCGTGCTGGGCTAACCATGAAAATAAAATTTTACGCAGGAAGGTATTTTTTGTTCCATTGTGTAAGCTTCGTGGCAACCAATTCTCCACAACGAATATGTGCAAGAAGACTCTCCGGGGTAAGAATTTGGGATCAAGGGGTTTACTCCTTCTGTGATTTCAGATTCAAGTCCTTGATTGCTCATATGATGGCCACTGGAGGCTTACATGATCATTAACTTCAGAGCCCATAAGATTAATCGTGGTGCGCGCAAGCTGACCCGGACACCCACGTTTATCTTAAAAAAAAAAAAGAATCTCCACTTCAATTTGCTTACAATACCACAACGAATATGTGCAAGAAGACTCTCCACTTCAATTTGCTTACAATGCCCAGATGTGAATTAGGACTCTGTAACCACTAAAACAAGCTTCTATTATCAGTTAAGAATAATTGCTAAAAACAACATTCCAGAATAAGTTTTTATTTCTCCAAAATTCACGATTTTGCGTATGTTTATATTGACTTTAAATGGACCCTTCAAGGCAGGAAAGGAAAAAAAAGGGAGGGAAAAAGAGTAAAGATGCCCCCAATACAGTACCCAAGCCAAGAAGATCCTGATGCTGCAAAACTGGTTGCTCATTGCAAATTCTGGAACCCCATTTATGAACCCCCAATATGAAACCCAAAAGCTCTCCATCATTTAAGACCCAAACCGAAAGAGAAGAAAATATGCGCAGCCGTGATGGATGTGATTACGCAATCTTCACCATGCTTGTCATCGGACGTGATTATGCAAGCATGACCACGGTTGCATAAACTTGGCAGGCAAGCGCCGATTCGAAGAAATATCGAACCCAAGAAATCGCAGCTTCGTGTTAGCATTTCTCAAAATAATAATAATACTTTGGAAAACCAGAACGGTAGCGGGAAAACAGCCGGATGGACTGATCGATGGATTGACTGACTGACTGGCTGACTGTAAAACCTACTCCTCCTCCTCCAAGAAGCGTTTCACAATTTTCATGCTTGGCTTCAGCACATCTCTCCCCCAAACCTCCATCCACCTCTTCTTCTTTCTCTTCTTGACATGATCATCAGACGTCGCCTTCATCACCTCCCTAAAGCTCCCAGTCGCGTCAACTCTTTTTAGGTCCCACCCGGCCCCTTTTAATCTCAAGATCTTGCCAATCTGCCCTTTAGCAAGCTGACACGTGTTCTCCTTTATCTCCCTCACACAGTCCTCGTATACTCCCCTCCGTACCCGATCCCATTCAACACCAATACCTCTGCCACACCCAGACTCAGGTGGGTACCTTTTGAAATACCGATCAAACTCAGGCACCCCGATCGCTTTCCTCAACCCGATATGACTCGCTGCATCAACTGAGCCATAATACTCCGACAGCTCATCGAGCATCCCGGAGTCGAGCATTTCGTCCACTCGCTTACACAAGTAATCGCACAAAACAGGTAATGACACATCCACCCACAAAAAACAACAGTTATATCTTAACTGGGTTGAAACTGGGTTGGAACCATCAAAAACGTTTAACTCGGGATTAAACCGGTCAACAACCAGAGCGTGAATAAGGGAGTTGGACCCACCAACCACAATAGGAAGATTTTGCCTTGGAAAAATACCAGAGATAGCCAATCCACCAGCTAACCGATACTCGGCGGGAGTCAACTCACCATCATCCGGGTCGAACGCACCGAGTAAATGGTGAGGAACACCTAGACGGTCTTGAATGGTGATTTTGTTGGTGGTGATGTCAAGACCTTCGTAGACTTGCATTTTGTCGGAGTTGATAATTTCGGATTGGAAGCGTGTAGCTAGATCAATAGATAACCTTGTTTTGCCACACCCAGTCGCTCCCATTATTACAAGAATCTTGTCTTTTTTACGGCGGTAGACGACGGTGGAGGTGATGGTTGAGGAGTCCGTGTCCAAACGGACTGCTATTGGTGGTGGGCGTGGCTTATTGAAGGGTATATAAATGTTAATGGGGTGAAGTGGTTGGGTTTTAAGGGCAGTGTAAAGAGGCTGATTGGTACTCTTTGGGAAGGGAATTTTCATAGGCAACGAAAAAAAAAAAAGACAGAGTAAGACAGGGAGAGAAACAGAGACAGCTGGCTCCCTGTATATGTGTTTTGCTGAGGTGAGCTGTGGTAAGCTATGAGCTCCGCAGACACATACGGAACATGAAGACGCTTTAGAGAGAGAGAGAGTTTGTTTATGTACACAGCAGGATATTTCGGACTGAGATTTTGTGTTGAAACAAGAAAGCAAGGAATTGTTAATTGGTATATATTTAGCTAGTAGTTGTTGTAAAATATTACTAGTACTAAGCAAGAAGTTGTTTTGAGGTTGTGAAAATAGTTTGTCCAGTCGCTAGCATGTCTAAAAAGCTGTGTGAGAAGGAGGGGTCTCTCACTTGCTCCTTTCTTCAGCTTCGGATCACTTGGGGAAATGCTTCAGCTGTAACCAGTATATACCGAATATAGTTACCTGTTACCTGTCCGCTTGCTGCTGCTTCTTCTTCTTCTTCTTCTTCTGCTTCTTTTTTTTTCTTATGAGTTCAGAGTTTACGGAGAATACGTTTTTTAAGTTGTTCTGATTTTACTATCATCTATGTGTATTCCATAAATAAAAGATTATATACTTAGCATTATTTTAAAAAAGAGAGAGAGAGAGAGAAGAGAGATTTTAAAAATAAACTCAAACAAAAACCCTTAGTTCCTCGACAATGAAGTAACAACTTATAGCCTTAGTCATTTTATTAAAAAAAAAAAAAACTTAAAATACGTCTTTAAACTGCTTCGGCTTAGCAAATTTGTGATCCAGACCTTTAATTGTGTTGGATTTTAAACTGGAGTGGATCATTAGCTATACTTTGTAGAGTCCATCCATAAAAATAGATTCTTGAGGTAAAAATCGAAAGAAATTATAATAAAAATTAAAATAATAAAATATATTTTATTTAATATAAAAATAGATTCTGGATACAAAACGCCGATATTGTTAGTAAAAGTTATATTTTAAAAGATTATTTGTTTTTATATTTAAAAAAAAGTTTAAAAAATAAATTTTAAATTTTTTTAAATTAATATTTTTTTAATATTTTTAAATTATTTTAATACACTAATATCAAAAATAATTCTTAAAAAATAAAAATATATTATTTTAATATATTTTTAAGTAAAATCATTTTAAAAAATTAACTGTAACTATATTTTCAAATAAATTTATTGTTTAGAGATGTAGTAGTAGTGTTTTTTAAATTATTTTTATTTAAAAATATATTAAAATAATATTTTTATTTTAAAAATTTATTTTTAACATTAAATAATTTTAAAATACTAAAAAATATTATTTTAAAATAAAAAATAAAAAAATTTAATTTTTTAACACAAAAACAAATATTTTCTAGAAATAACTAAGGTAAACAAACGTATTCAATTCAAAAAATAAAAAATACATTTGATCAACATAAATAAAATCATAAACTTGATCCCCCCTCTTTCTCTTTCACTACCCTCTCTCTCCTTGCAGCTCTCACTCTGTTTCTCATCATCGTTGCAGAATCCCCGCATTACCATCTCATTTCTCTCCGTGAAAGAGCACAAATGCGCACTCTTTCTTGCCTCTCCTTCATCATCAATGATCGATTTCAACCCAATTTGTGATCGGCTCACAGAGAAATCACAAACCCAGTAAAGAAATCACAATGCAATTTCTATGCTATGATGAAGATTGCAGGGGTTTAACTTTGATGGACGGTGGGAGAGTAAGGATGGTTTTTGTGGTTGTTCATGGCTGAGAATCGGATGGAGAACTTCGGGGGAATTGGTGAGGTGGCGGATATTGGAATGAGTGGTAAGTATTGCGGCTTCTATTTAAATTTTTGATGTTGTTTGTTTATTAAAAAATAATTTTTTTAAATAATTTTTAAAAAATAAATTATTTTTATATTTGATAGTATAATAAAAAATAAGTTAAAAAATATTTTATAGTATTTGATTGTATCATGAAAAATGAG